>NC_057807.1:437179633-437257030 GCF_018294505.1 Triticum aestivum | reverse complement strand
TATTCTTCCAGTATCTTCTACAGTCTGAAGTTGAAGCTGCTCTGGGCATTCAGCGGACTCCAATTGGGAGCATTGGTTATCCACCTTAATTACGGGTGAATGTGAGAGGTCCTCACTGTCGGACTCCTCTAACAGACTGTCCGGCAATATTCGTGATGATGCAGGAGCCCCAAAAATAGTATCGCCTAGTTGGGTAGGTGACTGCAAAGTTTGACTGTATGGAGGATGTGAAACATGAGAATCAGAGCACTGTTGTACAAAAGACACAGAACTCCGAGTGATGATCCGATCTGAAGAACTGTCAGGTCTCGTTAGTCTTTCAGTATCTTCTACAGTGTGCAGTGTATCCCTTTCAACCAATAGTATGCTGGTAGGATTAGGTACTTCAAGTGAACTGGTCGGAGATTGGTCCTCCTTTCCGGAATGCACGCCAGTAAGATCAAGAATGGCACATTCCAAAGCACTTTTCTGCTGCTGCTTCACTGGTACACTGTCAGGGTTCAAATATCCTGATTCCACACCATCAAGCAATAATCTGCCCATAAAAGGAGGAACTTGAGAATAGCTGGTAGAAGATGGGTCTTCATTTAAGGGATGTGCCTCAGCAAGATCAAGATTGGCACCTTCCAGGGCACATACTGGTTGCTGCATCATCTGTTCACTTACAGGATTCATACAAACTGATTCAACACCATCAAATTGAAGTTTTTTCGGCTCAACCGACAGATAAGTTTCAGGGAGTGCATGGCACACGCTGCCTGTAACTTGCACTCCAAAAGAACTTCTAACAGAAACCTTGACATTATTATCAGAACTAACAATCTGGTTTTGAGAACAATCTAACTGAACTCCTTGATTTCCAAGATCACCATCTTTACTGCACTTGACGAATTCAGTTGATCTATCCTGGTTGGCATAAAAACCTTTCTCCTGACATGGCAAAGAGGCCATTCTTCCAGCATTGTTTTCACCATCACCACATGGGTTGGACGATAATGATGCAGTTGTTTTGTTCGAACCTGCAGTTGCAAGTTCAGACCTCTGCATCCTGTCTTGCATAACATCACTGGTTCCACTATTTGTAGCTTGACCCTTCTCCCGCGAGCGATCTTCAATATGCCGCTGCCTTGACCTGGAACGCTTTACCACAGAGAACATGTTGACATCAGAATTAGCCTCAACAACCTCCTGGTCAACTGAAACCTGTTTTTGCTGAGGCACTTCATGTTGGTTAGTATCCATGGTATCACAAATAGTGTCTAGACCAGCGTATCCATCTGGAACCTCCATATTTCTGAGTGAAATACTAGGCACAGCTGGAGGTTGAAAGACTGTTCTGTTGGTTGCTGGTGTAGTAATCTGGCTTCCAGCAAAAAGTAACCCCGGAACAATTGGTTTACCATTTAGCTCTACAAGTAAACAAGCAGTTCAGTTAACAAATAGAAGGTGTCAAAAGCAATGGGCAAGGGAGTAAAATCGGACACCAATGGTGATCAAAAGGCTAAATAAACAAAGAATCGGTGTATTTCCAGCAAATTTCAGAATCACTAGCCAACCAGTTAGTAACTCATGAATGTTTATAACCTGCATCCTGCAGGTGTGTCCCTCTCGGGTTCTAATAAACAAACAAGTAGTAGGACCAATGGCACCAAACTGGCACACTCAAAATTCCCCAATCCAACACATAAAAGGATTGCCCAGCAAAACAAAACGGCTAATCCTGTACGAATGTTTAACCACGCTAAACCAAAGACATATCAGATGGCCCACTAAAATGAGCCTGGGTGGTTATTTGCACTGAAGTGCATCCGTAAATAATGCAGTACTAGTTATGTAGGCTGCTAATTACATGGGATTAACTACCAATCTGCACCTTCGGTGCTTGTTCTTATGAAACTAAGTACTTGCGGATTTGTAGGAAGCAAATCTTTTGGTCTCAGGAAACTACTCGCAGTTTTGAGGAAGCAAATCTTTTAACTAATTTTATTCAAACTTTCTTCGGATGCAACTAATACTAGAGGAACAGGCGCGCTTTGCCGCGCCCGCTTGTAGCTTCATTTAGCCTTTCTTCTCGCAGATAACAACACGACCGCACTCATGAAATCGCCGCAGAGTTACACAATATGTCACAAACTTACAGTACATCACATGAATAGTTTCTCTAAACAGAAAACCATTTCGTTAGGACTCTGGACAACAACAGGATCAACTCCCTGACCATCTTCCTCGCTGTTAAATATTGACGATTAATAATCAGCAAGGACACAATTGTGATAGTTCAAGTTCTTTTTTAGTTTGCCGTAAGTAACCACTTGCTTGAAAAAAATATGTATGGTATTTCTATAATGAGGTCATAGCATTACCGATCAAGATGTAGATGTATTAAAAAATTCTGATGCACTATAGGGTGAGATGTGTAATACACAAAATGTAAAGAACTATTAGAACAACATAAAATGTAAAGATCTATTAGGATAACATACAGCTGAAAGGAACCTCAATTTGGGCTAAAATGCATTCTACAACTTTCTGTTGCACTGAATACCAGGTATGTAATCTTGAATGCTCGTACAGAATATGGCAAGCAAGCAGGTGGTGATGAAAGCATTGGCAATAGATGAGCAGACTACAACAGAAAAATAGCTAAGATCCATCATTCAGCCAGCAATATAACACGAATTGCACCAGCTAAAGGAAAGCCTACTGAAGAATATGAGCATATAGCATGGCATCTTTTAGTTCATTTATTCATCGACACCTAGAAGCATATCTGGGGTTAGCAAGGAAACAAGATGGTTTCTGTAGCCACAGTTTAGAGGAGAAACATAGTACAGGCATACCTCAAAAAGTCACAATCAAATCATACGATGCTACCATCTGTGAAGTTTCATAGCCTGACAAAAGTCTGTTCCACTAGTTTTCGAACACTCATGTTTTCTTGCTCCATTATACTATTCCGCAAGAAAAGTAATATAAAGCATACATCGCCCAAAATAAACATCTTAACCAAATTAACATTAGGACATTTGTCCAATCTCCTTAGCACAACCAACATGCCCTTGGCATGTATGGCCATCGGTCCTATTGTTTTTGCTACAAAACCAATGTCTGGTCCAGATTTACTGCACACAGCTACTTTAGACAGGGTGAAATTGGTTGCAGGGAAGGTAGCATGAGCAGTTGAGTAGGCTCGCTTCGACGGAACACCACATTTTCTCCTCGTTTTAGCTAATACGGGGAAATCTAGGCTTGCATTACCAACGAACTACTCAATCCCCTACCCAACCCAGCCGAATCCAACCCTGACGAGCGGAGCGAACGAGCGCTAACAAACATGGGGAGGTGGGAGGGAGGGGATACGCACCTTGCGGACCGGCGGCGCAGGAGGGGAGGAGCCACGGCGGGGGGCGATGGCCGGCGGCGAGGAAGGCGCAGGCGAGGGACTCGGCGTGGGAGTCGACCTGCTGGCGCATCTGCCCGGTGACCCAGTCCCGGCGCTCGAAGACCTGCATGAAGAGGTTCTCCATGGCCGGCTGCCGGAGCGGTGGCGGAGGTGGCCGGGGACGGAGGAGGGGGGCTAGGGTTTGGGCATGGAGGTGGATCGGCAGCGGGGTGGGGGAAAGAGATGGGCAACGAAATTTTTGAATCGGGGCGAGGGGGAGTGGGAAGTCTGATTGATTAGCCGGCCAGCCGCAAGCGGGCGTTGCTCTAGTGCCTGGTGGGGTTTTTTTTAGAGAGACAGAAAGCCGGGATTATATTCACTCACAACCACATCATGTCTTTACACATAGCATCCTTTAACACATCATCAGAGGACAGTTATCAACACAAACGCTTACCGGTGTCTGACCGATAAGATAAATCGAACAATAAATTGGCCGATATGCTAATAAACTGGATGACTTACCCCTTATCTTGGGTCGACCGATAAGTTGCCGATAAGCGATATCCCCAACATTGGCTAAAACACATATGCGCATAAGCATTAGCCAATCTACAACACCACACAAGTTTACATTTTACAAAAGGGGAGCATAGCCTGAATCAAGCTATTGTACCATGGATTGAGCGGTCCACCTCTGTGTTGCTTAGCTTTGAGAGAAACTGCCTCACACGGGCCATCTCCAGAATAATCTGTGGTAGACCAAGCCTGCTCGCCAGCTCCACATAACAGTTTGTATCTAAAACTTGATCCGGCAATGAAGACACCATCAGTGTCTAGAAACCCCGTCTGAATTAATCTTAACGAAAGACACCATCTTCCTTGTAGACTGGCACGTTTCGGCTGCTTTTGGGATTTTAAGCTTGCCCATTCTTCAGCCAACTAACGCACCTCTCTTTGCTATATTCTTCGGATTTTGCATATCATCTCCTATGGATGCAGAACAACATTCCTTGCTTGCTGAATCTCATAAAGCATCTGAATGGTGTATTGTGTGTGTCTTAGCCTCTTACGACAACTCCAACGCGAGGCGCATTGGTCGGCTCGTGTCTATTTGGGTCCGCGTGGCCACAAACCATGGCCCAATGTGGCGATCCATTTCGCTAAATTGTCTGTTTCGTGGTCGTGGGATGCAAATCCGCTCTAGATTTTAACCAGGTTTACGTTTGCTCGGTGTCCGCCGCGGACGCACGTGGCAGCCACCCAACCACCACATGTTGGTCCTTTTTAAATGCCATATGTGCGCAAGGGGGGCACTCATCTTCCTCCCTCTGCCCCACCACCTGATATCAACCCTAGCCATCGCCACCGCCTGCTACTTCTTGAGCTTGCGTTGGTTTTTTTCTTGAAGAGGAAAGGGTGATGCAGCACGGTAGAGATAAGTATTTCGCTCAGTTAAGAACCAAGGTATCGATCCAGTAGGAGAAACGTGCAAGTCCTCAGTAGATGCACCTACACAAACAATCAAACACCTGCACCCAACGCAATAAAGGAGGTGTCAATCCCTTCACGGTCACTTGCAAAGGTGAGATCTGATAGAGATAGATAAAACTAAATAAAAGATAAAATATTTTTGGGTGTTTTGGTTTATAAATCTGAAAATTAAAGAATGCAAAATAGTAGATCGGAAACTAATATGATGGAAAATAGACACGGGGGCCATAGGTTTCACTAGAGGCTTCTCTCTTAAAGGAAAATAATACTGTGGGTGAACAAATTGTTGTCGAGCAATTGATAGAAAAGAACAAAGTTACGACGATATCCAAGGCAATGATTATGAAATATAGGCATCACGTCTATGTCAAGTAGACCGACTCCTGCTTGCATCTACTACTATTACTCCACACATCGACCGCTATCCAGCATGCATCTACAGTATTAAGTTCATAAAGAACGGAGTAACACCTTAAGTAAGATGACACGATGTAGAGGAACCAACTCATGCAATATGATGTAAACCCCATCTTTTTTTTCTTGATGGCAACAATTCAATATGTGTCTCGCTACCCCTACTTTGTCACTGGGTGAAACCACGCAAGCTTGAACTCAAAGCTAAGCACCTCTCCCGTTGCAAGAAAAACCAATCTAGTTGGCCAAACCAAACCGATAATTGGAAGAAAAATACAAAGATATCAAATCATACATATAATAATTCAGAGAAGATTCAAATAATATTCATAGATAAGCTGATCGTAAATCCACAATTCATCAGATCTCGACAAACACACCGTAAAAGAAGATTACATCGAATAGATCTCCAAGAACATCGAGGAGAATATTGTATTGAGAATCAAAGAGAGAGAAGAAGCCATCTAGCTACTAGCTATGGACCCGTAGCTCTGTGTTAAACTACTCACGCTTCATCGAAAGGGCAATAGAGTTGATGTAGATGCCCTCCGTGATCGAATCCCCCTCCGACAGGATGCTGGAAAAGGCCCCAAGATGGGATCTCACGGGAATAGAAGATTGAGGCGGTGGAAAAGTGTTTTTCATGGATGCTTCTGGTGGTTCTGGAATATTTGTGAATATATAGGAGGAGGAGCTAGGTCAGGGGGTCACTAAGGGGCCCACGGGGGAAGGGGCGCACCCTCCACCCTTGTCGCCGCCTTGTGGCTCTTCTGACTTGCACTCCAAGTCCCTTGGGTGTCTTCTGGTTCAAGAAAAATCATCGTGAAGTTTTATTCCGTTTGGACTCTGTTTAGTATTCCTTTTCTGTGAAGCTCAAAAACAAGGAAAAAACGAAAACTGGCACTGGGCTCTAGGTTAATAAGTTAATCCCAAAAATAATATAAAATAGCATATTAATGCATATAAAACATTCAAAACAGATAATATAATAGCATAGAACAATCAAAAATTATAGATACATTAGAGACGTATCACCGCCCACCCGCCGGCACAAAATGTCGTGGAAGTGGATCTTCGAGAAGACTGGGAAGCACGATCATGAGATCGGCTCGTCCTTAGGGCGGCGCCGAATGACCGCGTTCACTGTGACACCGCCGGGGGCTATGGCGCATCAACAGGAACGTGTGTACGTGCCCATCGACTAGTGCCAGCGCTATTGGGAGCAGGTCATCCATGTGCCCTGGTCGGATCGTATACCTGCCGAACGGCTGGCATTTGAACCCGGAAAGGGTTCCAGTGTCGACTGACGATGCCATGGACCTAGGATTGGGTCATAGGCCTGACCTATGCGCCCTACCCAATTTCACTACCCTAGAATCAAGGACATTCAAAGTATAGCAAGAAATACCGACTGAAGTAGCCATGGAGTGCAATCCACTCGACCAGTCACCTCACTCTGATATCCCCAATTTCACTCGACCTGGATGAAGTCATTTGACCATACAGGAAACCACTCGGAGTACAGAAGACCTAGAGTCACTCGGGATGGAAACGGTCAGTCGCTCACTCCATAGTCTTAAAGATCATTAATAGCACGTTATAGCTTGCGTTACTAGTAATGCCATGTCTTAATGTACATTGAACCCTGTAACAGGGAACGGCTGGGGTCCTGGCGCACTCTATATAAGCCACCTCCCTCCTCTGGGACAAGGGTTCGCACCCCTTGTAACACACACTCATATTCCAGTCGACCGCCTTAGGGCATCGAGACGTAGGGCTTTTACCTCCTTCGAGAGGGGCCTGAACTCGTAAACTCGTGTGTACAACCTCGCCGTAGCTAGGGCCTTGCCTCCTCATACGTACCCCCTACTCTTACTGTCAGACTTAGTACCACGACAGTTTGCGCCCACCTTGGGGCAAAGCGTCTTGGCAACTTCTGGTGAGGTTGAATTTTCTCTGATCTTCATCTACATGGTTTCCGGCGCCGGTTTGGTCATGGGCCGTGAGTTCTGACTCGGCGCGCTCACATTCATTGCCGAGGACTCCGCCTGGCTCCAAGAAGCCCCCCTTGATGTCGAGGCTCTTTCGATCCGCGAGGCGTCGCACTTCCGCGCGAGTGCTTGCGGTGTTCTTCTATGACAGTCGTCGACTCCGTATCGGTCGGACCTCACATCGTGTGCTCACTCTGCTGGTCGCCGCCGCAAGCGATCCGATCGATCGTGGCTCTAGCGTGGGGTCAAGCATGCAGTGGCCCGTCAGACGGCCACCCCACAAGTCGCGATGATCAAGCCCGATGAATTTATCTGCGGTCCATTCGACCATTCGACTGGTTTTGCGGATACTTTTTACGAGTGCGGGAGCTGTGACCCCGCGGCAGAAGTTCTCATGGTTGACTCCCGTCGCATCCCACCCGGGTTTCGTTGCAACGACAGTAACAATGACGGTGATGGCCCGTCATACAGCCACAATGAGTATGAGCCCCAACCTCTCAATTCGCAGCAGAGGGAGGAGTTGCATCGCCGCAACATGGAGGCCCTCCAGACCCCCATCATATGGGAGACTGCCGAGGCTCGGGCCTTGGAGGCTGCGCGCGTAGCCATGTTGGCTGAGAGCGCGCGTCTGGAGAATCTCCAACATTCTCTCGGCGAACGCGCCCGTCGACTGATCCCTAAATCCAGTCAACGACAATTGTTTCCACCTGAACCCCAGGTATACCGCACTTCGATCTAGAATCTTACAGCTGCTGCATGTATAGTAGAGTCTATTCAGTCGTCCCGTTCAGAAGTGGGAAGAGGCTTGGAATAGATCTGAGTGCTGCTCCGGGCAGCAGGAGAGCAAAACTCAGTCGTTTCCTAGTCGTGGAACAGGATCCACGGTAGGTCAGTATGGGCAGATACTATTCAGTTGGCACACATTCCTGGGTCGCCTTTGTGGTGAGAAGATCATGATCGCCGTCGAGATCGGCACCTGGGAAGAGCTCATGGAGAGTTTGATCGTGAGTATGCCCGTGACAACTATCGTCGAGTGCCTTCGCCCCCTCCGAGCGACGGGTCATACGCGCCCCGGAGGTATGACGACAAGCGCCCGTATGGTAATGACCGTAGAGTTCCAGTCGAACAAAGAGAGCATGGGTTCGACGCAAGGTCAGTCCTTGTACAAGGTTTAGTCGATGGGAACAGAGCATACAGAGAAGGGTTGGATAGAGATAGACCTGGTGGAAGCAGGGTACACGTTTCCAACCCCGAGTGTTTCAGAAGAGTCATCCGAGCCGCTGAGATCCCTCACAACTTCAGGTTGGCGACTGGCGTCAGTAAGTTCACCGGAGAGTCGAAGCCTGACACTTGGTTGGAGGATTACCGAGTGGCTGTGCACATTGGTGGCGGCAACGGGTGGCCATGAAGCACCTCCCTTTGATGCTTGAAGGTTTTACCAAAGCCTGGTTGAATCAGTTGGCCCCTGGGAGCATTGTCAATTGGGAAGAGTTAGCTCGAGTGTTCACCAAAAAATTTGAGGGCACTTGCAAAGCGACCTGCTGGTTTGACAGAATTGCAACACGGTGTTCAGAAACAGAATGAGACTTTGAGAGACTATATACAGAGATGGACTACTCTTCATCACACGATGGAGAATGTGTCGGATCACCAAGCAGTTTGCGCCTTTAAAGAAGGCGTTCGCTACAGAGAGCTCAGTCTGAAGTTTGGTCGGACCGAAGACATGATTCTGACTCGGATGATGGAGATTTCTACTCGGTACGCTAACGGCGAAGAAGAGGACCAACTCCGGAGCGGCAAGAACAGATTAGTCACTCAGGACACCGAAGGAGGAAACTCCAATCGGAAGCAAAAATGAAAAGCTGAGGCCGCAGGTCCTGCCGAGGCAGCAGTTTTGAATCAAGGGAAGTTCAAGGGGAAACCTAAAGGGCCTTGGACTCCTAAAAAAGTGAAAGATCAAGCGGGAAACAATGTGCTTGATTTACCATGTCATATACACACCAAAAAGGATGAAGAGGGGAATCTGATTCTTCCCAAGCATACCACTCGACAGTGTCGACTCCTGATTCAGAGCTTCCAAGAGAGCCAACCCAGTGAAAAGGATAAAGAGTCTGATAAGGAGGAAGACAAAGAGGAAGATGGTGGTTACCCCAATGTTAATGCCACTTTGGTGATTTTTGCTGACCTCGAGAGCAAAAGTCGACTGGAAGTTATTCATAGAGAGGTAAACATGGTTGCCCCGGCAACGCCAAGATATTTGAAGTGGTCTAAAAACCCTATTACATTCGACCAGTCCGACCACCCGCCACACGTAGCTACCCCTGGGCGACAAGCATTGGTGGTCGACCCAGTCGTTGGGGGCACCTGACTGACCAAGGTTTTGATGGACGGTGGCAGTGGATTGAATATATTGTATGCTGAGGCCCTCCGGGGGATGGGCATTCCGATGTCCAAGCTCAGTGAGAGCAACATGAGATTCCATGGTATCATCCCAGGAAAGAAGGCCGACTCACTCAGTCAGATCACTCTTGATGTGGTTTTCGATGATTCAAAGAATTACTGCAAGGAAAAGTTAACATTTGAGGTAGTGGATTTTGATAGTGCCTATCATGCCATTCTAGGCAGACCTGCTTATGCTAGTTTCATGGCTCGACTGTGCTACGTGTACCTTAAGTTGAAGATGCATGCCCTCAGAGGCGTGATCACAGTCATTGGAAATTGGCAGAAAGCAGAAGATTGTCTCTAGAAAGGTTCAAAGATCGCCGATGAACAGATGGCAGCAGTAGAGTTTCAAGAATACCAGAAGAATGCAGATCCAAGTGATTTGTTGCGTGCCAAGAGGCTTGCCTCGGAGTCCGCATTTCAGTCGGCTGGCGAGACAAAGCCGGTTCACATTCACCCGACCGATCCCAATGCTGCTCCATATCTCAACAACACTCGACGGCAAATAGGAAGAAGCGCTCATCCAGTTCCTTCGTGAGAACTGGAACATCTTCGCATGAAAGCCATTTGACATGCTAGGTGTACCTAGGGGACTGGCTGAGCACCATTTGCGAGTTGACCCGAAAGCAAAACCCGTTAAAGAGAATCTCCGTTGGTCCGCCGCAGAGAAGAGGAAGGCCATTGGCGAGGAGGTGGCTTGGCTTCTGGCTACTGAGTTCATCCGCGAGATATATCACTCCGAGTGGCTCGCCAATGTTGTTATGGTCCCCAAGAAAGAAAATTCACTTCGAATGTGTATTGATTTCAAGCATATCAATTGGGCCTGCTCGAAAGATCATTTTTCTCTATCCTGCATCGACCAGATAGTCGACTCAACTATGGGATGTGAGCGATTGTCCTTTTTGGACGCTTATTCCGGGTACCATCAGATCCGACTGTATGGACCCAACGAGATAAAGACAACTTTCATCACCCCATTCGGGTGTTTTTGCTATGTTACTATGCCCTTTGGCCTCAAGAATGTTGGTGCCACGTTCATGCACATGATCTAGAAGTGCTTGTTCACTCAAATCAGTCGAAATGTGGAAGCATACATGGATGACATGGTGGTCAAGTCACGCAAAGCTTCTGACCTACTGACTGACCTTGCTGAAATCTTTGCCAACTTAAGAAGATATGATATCAACCTCAATCCATCAAAGTGCACATTTGGAGTCCCAGGTGGAAATTTACTCGGTTTCCTCGTTTCCGAACGAGGGATCAACGCAAACCCAGATAAGATTGGCACAATCCTCCGAATGAAACGCCATGTGCGTGTCCATGATGTTCAGAAGCTTACTGGTTGTTTGGCTGCATTGAGTCAATTCATCTCACGCCTCAGTGAAAAGGCATTACCTCTTTACCTACTGATGAAGAAGTCTGACAAGTTCGAGTGGAACGACGAAGCTGAAGCAGCGTTTGAAGAGCTTAAAGCCTAAAGCCCTGCTTTCCACCCAGCCGGTGCTTGCCGCTCCAGTCAGCAAGGAGCCTTTTGAAAGGATCGATATGGTTGACTAGAGGAGGGTGAATAGGCAACTAACAATTTTTAGACTTTTCTTTAACAATTTAAACCTTGCAATGAAATAGGTTGTCTAGATGTGCAACTACGTGGACAACCTATATGATGCAAAGACAATGAGCACACAAGCAAGCAATGGATATAGCACAAGTAAGCTTGCAAAAGTAAAGGGATAAGAAAACCAAGAGTGGAGCCGGTGGAGACGAGGATGTGTTACCGAAGTTCCTTCCTTTTAAGGGGAAGTACGTCTCCGTTAGAGCGGTGTGGAGGCACAATGCTCCCCAAGAAGCCACTAGGGCCATCGTAATCTCCTCACGCCCTCACACAATGCGAGATGCCGTGATTCCACTATTGGAGCCCTTGAAGGCGGCAACCGGACCTTTACAAACAAGATTGGGGCTATCTCCACAACAATTGGAGGCTCCCAATAATCCCGCGAAGCTTCACCACAATGGAGTATGGCTTCGAGGTGACCTCAACCATCTAGGGTGCTCAACACCCAAGAGTAACAAGATCCGCTAGGGATAAGTGGGGGGAATCAAATATCCTGTGGTGGAAGTGTAGATCGGGCACTTGTCACCCAATCCCGAGCAAATCAACAAGTTTGATTGGCTAGGGAGAGAGACCGAGTGGAAATGGAGCTTGGAGCAACAATGAAGCTTAGAGATGGAAGAGGTAGTCAACTAGAGGTAGAAGACGTCCCTTATATAGTCGTGGACAAATTCCAACCGTTATCCACATGTTCAGCCCGCGACACACGGTACTACCGCTCCAGGGGCACGGTACTACCGCGAGGCTGTGCGGTACTACCATGGCTGACCACAGTACTACCGCGACAGCAACACAGGCCGGAACTACCCTGATAAGGGGGCAGTACTACCGCTTGCGCTGTACTACCGCACCCACCTGCGGTACTACCGCAAGGCAGGAAAGTCACAGCCTGGGAAGGGCGCGGATGAAATAAATTACATCCGTGCCTACTTCCGCTGAACCGAAGGAGGTACAAAAATCCGACGCGGTACTACCGCCCGCGAGGTGCGGTACTACCGTGCGGACGCGGATGTAAAAAATTACATCCGCGCCTACTACCACGACACTGCGGTACTAGGTAGGAGGGCCACGGTACTACGACTCCTAGGGAGCGGTACTACCGTGGGCCCCCATGGTACTACCGCTCTGGACGAGCGGTACTACCATGGAGGGCGCGGATGTAAAAAATTACATCCACCCCTACTACCGCACCGGAGCGGCACAAGGCCAGGAGCCGCGGTACTACCGCTCAAGATGAGCGGTACTACCGTGACACCCAGCGGTACTACCACGTGTGCTTGCGGTACTACCGCAAGCATAGCAGTAGTCGTCAGATTTCCGTACAACCAAGATAACAAAGGGAAGCTCCAAAATGCAGGGAAAGGAGGAACAAGTGTACCTGTTGATTCCACCCAAACCTTTTCGACGCGGACCCCCTCTTAATAGTACGGCTCTCCTACGACTCAAATCCACCAAAGAGAAACGTAGAACGATGCCGACTTCAATAGTCTCCGAGGGGCACCGAATCGTCTCATGCCTAGATATGAATAACCTGAGAAACTCAAGGCACACGATTAGTCCGCAAAAGCATTGTCATCAATCACCAAAACACCTGAGGGAAAAGTATGCCCTTACAATCTCCCCCTTTTTGGTGGATTGATGACAACACGGGATTTGCATATGGATAAGATAATTTAGAGCAGGGGCAAACCCCACCTCTCTAAAATATAGACGGGCTCCCCCTAGATGTGTGCACTTTAGATGAATGCTTTGGACTGCATAGCACACCAACTAGGATCAACACTCCCCCTATATTTTAGAGACTAAGACATGATAATAAGCATAGCATAGCATAAAAATAGCACAATATAACACGAGCTCGCTAGGATAGATATAGTGCATATGTCTTACACCGTACGAAGTAAAGCTACCGAGGTTCAACCGAGAAAGCAGCAAACACACGACACAAACGAGAAAGCAGCAAACACACGACACACTCGCAAATCCCTACACTCTCTCCCCCTTTGGCATCGAGATGCCAAAAGGCAGAGAGGACACCTACACACAAGAGGTGGCTCAAGCAGAGAACTCGTCCCAATCCTCTCCATCGGATGCCTCGGCAGCAGGGATGGTCTCCTCGACATCCTCCTCAGACTCAGTCCACCTGTAGCCCTGCTTCTCCATCCACTCGGCTTCTGGAGTGATGTGCTCCTCAGACCCGCCAGACACTGCCTCACCATAGAGCTGCAAGATCTTGTTGTCCCGGCGACGACTCTCCTTGGACGCCATGTGAGTCCTGTACTGCCCCTTGGCTTGCATGCAGAAAGGAGTCTTCATCTTGTCCTTCAGCTTCTTGGCCCATGATGGCATAGAGGCACTCTGGGAAGGTCTAGCAGCATGGCCCTCAGCAACATCCTCGGGGCCAGCATCCTCCTCATCAACAGCAGTCCTAGCAGCAGTCGCCTCGGCGCGAGTAGTGGTGTTGGCCCAGTTGGGTTTGATACGCAGGCAGATGGGCTCATGGCGAACCCAGTCAGGAGCAAGAAACTCATCAGCAGGAAACATCTTCTCCCAAGTCTTCGAAATCAGCAGAAACAGATAGGGCCCATAGATAGGCACCTTGCGGTTGAACACTGCAAACCGGAGCTCACACCACATGATGTGTGAGACATCAAGTGGCTGTGACTGAGACAAACGAGCATCCTCGCAGATGAGCATCATGTCCACCATATAGGCATGAACCTTGTCTATATCACCGATGCGAGGGAACAAGGAGTTGCGGAAGATGCGATACATGATATCCAGGAAAGGGTTGAGCACCAAAGTTGTCTTGCCATTGGCGAGTGCCTTCTCAACCATGAAAGGGGCAAGTCTGTCCTTGCTGGCAGAATCAGCATTGGCATGGGGGCGAACACCCACTGGAGAGTCGAGACCATCATCAGGAACCTGGAGGAGATCCATGAACTCCTTCCAGGTGGCAGACAGCTTACGGCCGTTGGTCATCCAGGTCATCCTCCGGTCCTCATCGGAGTGAAAGTAGACTGAGGCAAAGAACTGACAGATGAGCTCAGGGTCATAGTCGAGGTGGAAGGTAATCACATGCTCAATGCCAAACTGCTCCACCAAGTCCAGAGCCTCTCCAAAGTAGTCACGAAACTTGTCCTTCCTCATGTGATGCATATCAATCCACTTCACCTCCACATAGGTGTTCTGCTTGTTCTTGATGACATCCAGATAGATGTTGACCTGTTGCTTGTTCCAGAACAACTCACAGCCTCTGAAGGTGGCACGTGGATGCACATAAGGGTGAAGCTGCCTGAGACGGACATAATCAGCTTGGGCAATCTCATCCATGCCCTTAGCGGGCTCCTTGTGCTTGCTAGCTGAGTGCTTGACATTGCGCTTGGAGGCAGACGAGCCTTCTGGTACTTCACCTGGGTTGCGCAGACGTTTGGAGCCAGTGTCACGACTGGGGTTGGACCGGCGAGAGCCACCACCTGAGACACACACGCAAAACACCAAAGACGCGAGAAGATCAATGCAAAGGCCACGAAAAAGCACAAGAAACACATAGAAGGCATACGAGAAAGTTGGCATGCGATAGATGTGAGCCACGGTAAAACTGCCACTGCTTGCGGTACTAAAATATTAGTACTGCTCCAACCGCGGTAGTACCGTGCTAGGGCACGGTAGTACCGTGGTTGGGACGGAAGTAAACTTTTAGTACCGCACAGAACGCGGTAGTACCGCTCCCGAGGGGCAGTAGTACCGCGCAAGCGGTAGTACCGCGCCAGACGGGCGGTAGTACCGCGTCGCATCAGATCCAATGGACGGTTTGAATCTGAAAAGAACCGCGAAACAATGGCGGTGCCACGGTGATCCAATCTAGCGCAAGACAACAATACAAGTATAAATCCTATGCAATACCACGCTCCATCATCCTACTCTTGCAGAGATTAAGCCTATGAATCTCAAGAACACACAAGCCTCCCCCAAAACCTAGAAACACTAAACACAAACAACACGGAGAGGGAGTTGGGGAAAAACCTTGGTCCATAGCAAGAGCACGTGGTGGGGAACGATCCCACCGGTCGGAATCACAGGAGGGCAGCCGGTGGAGGAGATCCGGCGACGAACGCCGGCTCCGTTCTTGAGCGAGGGAGAGGAGACGACATGGAGAGAGAGGACAGCGAATGGGTATGGGGAGTTAGAACTCCCCCTGCCCGTCCTTATCCCCACGCGCTCGAACCAGTGCAGTAGTACCGCGTATCATCGTGGTAGTACCGCTCGGGCGGAAGTACCGCGCCGAGGCGGTAGTACCGCTCAACCAGGCGGCAGTAAAAAATTACTGCCGCGTGGTGACGGTAGTACCGTGCTCCCGCAAGCGGTAGTACCGTGGCAGTGTGCAGTAGAACCATAACCGACCGCGGTAGTACCGTGAGCTCAAGTCACCGCACGTTTCAACACAAAAAGAAAAAGCCTTTGCACGGAAACTTTTCACACACAAGAAACACAAGAACACGCACAAACCAGAGGCAAGAAGACAACAAGAAACCACCGAGCGACAAAGCCTCTCGAGGAGAGAGGGCGGTGGCCGAAGCCACCTATGTTTGAGTTGGATGGTATGGCACCGCGAAGAATTATCCTTGGGCCCATGACCAAAACTCGTCTTTGAAGCACAAGCACCATTAAAAATGGCTAATGTGAAAGAGGTGATCGATTTATGCATAATGGGGGGAGGGAGAGTTCATTGAGAGAACAACACTCCCCCTACGTCTATGCCTACACCTAAACTAGACAACACGTTGAGTGTGGTGGGGGGTGTACGGGTTCAAGTCACATTGCTCAAATCAATGATATTTAGCTCATGCCTTAACTCACGAAATCTTGCTTCATCCAAGGGTTTCGCGAAAATATCTGCAAGGTTATCATGAGTGTTGACATACTTGAGCTCGATCTCCCCTCGCCTAATGTGATCTCGGATGAAGTGATACCGAATCTCAATGTGCTTCGTCTTGAAGTGTTGTACCGGGTTGAGAGAAATCTTGATGGCACTTTCATTATCACACCAAAGAGGCACTTTGTCACAAACGACACCGTACTCCTTTAAAGTTTGCCTCATCCATAGGAGTTGAGCACAACAACTACCGGCCGCCACATACTCCGCTTCGGTGGACGAGAGGGACACACAACTTTGCTTCTTGGAAGACCAACTTACTAAAGAGCAACCAAGAAATTGGCACCCTCCGAAAGTGGACTTCCTATCCACTTTGTCCCCCGCCCAATCGGAATCCGTGAAACCTTCAAGCTTGAAATTTGCTCCTCTTGGGTACCATAAGCCAAAGTTTGGGGTATGAGCCAAATATCGAAATATTCTCTTGACCGCCACATAGTGACTTTCCTTTGGTGCAGCTTGAAACCGTGCACACATCCCCACACTCAACATGATATCCGGTCTAGATGCACAAAGATAAAGCAAGGATCCAATCATGGAGCGATATACCTTTTGATCCACCGCTTTACCATTGGGATCGATGTCAAGTTGGCACTTGGTAGGCATTGGTGTAGAAGCCGGCTTGACATCACTTAGCTTGAATCTTTTAAGCATGTCTTGAGTGTATTTGGCTTGGTTGATGAAGGTTCCTTCTCTTCGTTGTTTGATGTCAAAACCAAGGAAGAACTTCAACTCTCCCATCGAAGACATCTTGAACTTGGAGGTCATAAGAGCGGCAAATTCCTCATTGAAAGCTTTGTTAGGAGAACCAAAGATAATATCATCAACATATAGTTGGCATACAAACAACTCCCCTTTGACCTTCTTAGTAAAAAGAGTGGGATCAATTTGTCCTACTTCAAATCCACGATCTTGTAGCAACTCGGTAAGGTGGTCATACCACGCACGTGGGGCTTGTTTAAGGCCATAGAGTGCCTTATCGAGTTGATACACGTGATCCGGGAAGTAGGGGTCCTCGAACCCGGGGGGTTGCTTGACATAAACCAACTCATTAATGGGACCATTAAGAAAAGCACTTTTCACATCCATTTGTTGCAACTTAAAGTTGTGATGAGAAGCATAAGCAATCAACAAACGAATGGATTCAAGACGAGCAACGGGAGCAAAGGTTTCACCGTAGTCGATGCCCTCGACTTGGGAGTAGCCTTGTGCTACCAATCTTGCCTTGTTGCGAATGATGTTCCAATGAGCATCTTGCTTGTTCTTGAAGATCCACTTTGTTCCAATGACGTTGTGGTTCCCCGAAGGTCTTGGCACCAATCTCCACACCTTGTTGTACTCGAAGTTTTTTAGTTCTTCATGCATGGCATTGAGCCAATCCGAGTCTTCGAGTGCCTCATAGACCTTTTGGAGTTCAACACAAGAGACAAACACATGATGTTCACAATAGTTAGCTAATTGTCTACGAGTGCTTACCCCCTTTCTTAGACTTCCAACCACGTTTTCCATGAGATGGCCTTGGGTGGTGAGTTTGGAAGCAATCTTCGCGGCACGACGCTCTAATTCTTCCTCGGGTGTGGAAGGAGGAAGGTTAACTTGATCATCTTGAGCGCCGTCTTGAGCTTGCTCATGATCTTGAACTTGCTCGAGGGGGAGAACTTGACCTTGGGCATCATTTGGAGGTTCACCTCCATCTTGAGGTTGATCTTGCCCTTGGTCTTGTTCATGAAGGTGAGGGCCTTCACTTTGTTCTTCGAAAGCGTGTGGGTCTTGGGGAGGTGATGGCTCCACTTGAGTGGAGCATTGTCCTTCTCCTTCGGCCACAAGGGGTTCCTCAATGGGTAGGATATGACCAATACCCATTCTTCTTATGGCTTGGGGAGGAATTTCATCACCTACATCACAAGTACCACTTTGCTCCACTTGGGAGCCGTTATTTTCATCAAACTCTATGTTACACGTCTCCTCAATGAGTCGGTTGGACTTGTTGAGAACACGGTAAGCATGAGAGTTTGTAGCATAACCAACAAATATGCCCTCATGAGCTCTAGCTTCAAATTTAGACAAACGAACACCTTTCTTGAGAATGAAACACTTACACCCGAACACCCGAAAGTACTTGAGATTGGGCTTGTTCCCAGTGAGTATCTCATACGGAGTCTTGTTCAAGCCTTTGCGGAGATAGAGCCGATTGGATGCATGACAAGCTGTGTTGATGGCTTCAGCCCAGAAGTTGTATGGAGACTTGAACTCCGCCATCATGGTCCTTGCCGCATCCATCAACGTCCGGTTCTTTCTCTCCGCAACACCATTTTGATAAGGGGTATATGGTGCAGAATATTGATGCTTGATCCCTTCATCACTAAGAAACTCATCCAAGGTGTAGTTCTTGAACTCGGTGCCATTGTCACTTCTTATTGTCAAGATCTTTGCATCGTGTTGACATTGAGCTTCATTTGCAAAGTCGATGACGGTTTGTTGGGTCTCACTCTTCCTCTTGAAGAAGTATACCCAAGTGTATCTTGAATAATCATCCACTATCACCAAGCAATACTTTCTACCCCCAAGACTATCAAAGGATGGGGGCCCAAAGAGGTCCATGTGAAGGAGCTCCAAGGGTCTCTTCGAGTAGATGATAGTCGTGGGAGGGTGAGCCGTCTCATGAAGCTTTCCTTCGATACAAGCACTGCAAACACGATCTTTGGCAAAACTAACATTCGTTAGTCCATGAACATGGTCCCCCTTGAGAAGACTTTGCAAAGATCTCATATTAACGTGGGCTAAATGGCGATGCCAAAGCCATCCCACATCAACTTTAGCCATTAGGCATGTCGCGGTCTTAGTGGGTTGTTCCGAGAAGTTAACCACATAGAGGCCGTTCTCGACATGCCCAACAAAGGCTACTTTAAGAGTCTTGCTGCACAAGAGGGCCACAGTATCAATATCAAAGAAGGTGGCAAAACCCATAAGAGCGAGTTGACGAACGGAAAGTAAATTGAACGCAAGGGACTCAACAAGCATGACTTTCTCGATCTTTAGATCATGAGAAATGACAACCTTGCCAAGACCCAATACCTTAGAATGTGAGGCATCACCCCATTCGACATTGGTGGGCATAGATGGGATATTGTGCGCGTCCACCACCAAGTCCTTGCTCCCGGTCATATGATTTGTTGCTCCACTATCGAGCAACCATGATCCCCCACCGGAAGCAAACACCTACAAGAGATCAATGCTTGGTTTTAGGTACCCATTGAGTAATGGGTCCTTTGATGTTAGTAACAAGGGTCTTAGGAACCCAAATAGACCATTCAATGTACTCATAAGGAGAACCAACAAATTTAGCATAAACATGTCCATCACTAGCACGGCACAACACATAAGAGGGGTTAAAGTCGCCGGCTTTGTTGGGAGAGATGGCGTTGCGCTCTTTGGCTTCACCACTCTTCCCATTGTTCTTCTTCTCCTTAGGAGCACCTTCTCCCTCCTTCACAAAGGTTTGCGTGAGCGGAGGAGGTCGATTGGTCTTGCTCTTCTTCTCCTTGTTCTTCTTCTTGTTCTTGGACTTGGGTGCGAACCCAACTCCCTCCTTGCCCACAACTTCCTTTTGATTGCTTAAAAGGTCATTTAGGTTCTTCTCACCTTGTATGCATGACACAAGACCTTTCTCGAGTTGTTCCTTCAACTTGGCATTTTCCTCCACAAGATGCACATGCTCACAACATGGGTTAGTAGCATTTGCATTATCAATTAAGACCATGTGAGGAAATGTGGCCTTTTCCTTGGTTAGCTTAACTTGGAGTTGAGCATGAGACTCCTTGAGGGTGGCATGAGCACCTTTCAAGACCTTGTGGGCCTTGTCAAGTACATCAAACTCCTCCGTGAGTCTAACATGATCAACCCCAAGTTTAGCCTTCTCGGAAGCTAGAACACGAGACACAACAAGAGCATGATCAAGATCTTTCTTTAGTTTAGCATGACCATCGTTGTGTGACTCCTCAAGAGCCAAACGATGCCCACGCTCTTCCTCAAGAGCATTAGAGAGATCCGATATCTCATCGGCATAGTCACGACTATGACTTTCCATCTTAGTGATGGTTTCTTCATGAGCCTCGATCATGTCATTGGTTTCACCAAGTTGTTCCAAGAGAGCAACGAAATGCTTCTTGGATTTGCCCTTGAGCTTACTCATGAAGGACTCAAATTCATTGAACTCCTCATTAGACCCCTTACCATTATCATAGTCATCCGTTGAGGGAGGGTTAGGAATAATGGTGGTTTTGTTGTTGGGGGTTACCTTGTTGGTGGCCTTAGCCATGAGGAACTTGGCGGTGATGTTCTCGTTAGGTGCATCGACGAGAGACACCCGAGGAGTTGAGACAATGGCAACGGATGCCATGGCCATTGTTTCACCATCTTCATCATCATCGTCATCCTCACGGTATTCTTCTTGAACCACCAACCCGCGAGGAAGAGTCTTCTTGGTGAAGTTGTTCTTGTTGGGGAAGGACTTGGCTTTGTCTTTTCGAATGAACTTGCCACCATTGTCTTCCCGCTTCTCGTATGGACAATCCGCAACGAAATGGCTGACATTGCCACAGTTGAAACAAGTTCTAACTCGTTGCTTCCCCTTGAGGCCACTTGAGTTGTTCTTGTTGAAGTTGGGTCTTGTAGTCTTCTTACTCCAAAACTGTCTGGAGGCAAGAGCCATGTGCTCATGATAATCATACTTCGTGTCCTCGGGGTTGCTCTCCTCATCTTCCTCTTCTTCTTCTTCTTCCACACTAACCTTGGCCTTCAAGGCAAGATTGGGCTTCTTTGCCCTTTGGGAACGGAGCACCGCATTGTCGGCGGTCTTATCCAAGATGTTCATTGCAACAAACTCATCCAACACTTCACCAGAGGTCATGGAGTGGAAGTCCGGTCTTTGGCGGATGACAGAGGACATGGCCTTATTGTAGGGCATCATGGCCTTGAGGAACTTGCGCTTGATCCAGTTGTCATCCGTGTCCTTGCTCCCATGATCTCGGAGTGCGACCGCAAGTTTGGTCACTCTTCGAAAGAGCTCACGAGGTTCTTCATCTTCTTTCATTGCAAACTCATCGGCTTCATCTTGCACCACTTCATAGTTGGAGCGTTGAATGCTAGCACTTCCTCGATACATACGCTCGACACACTTCCATGCTTCTTTAGCCATGACATGAGGTCGAAGATGAGGGAGATCTTCGGGAAGGATAGCATCTTGCATGATGAAGAGAGCACTCTCATTGAATTGGTTGTCCACTTCTTCTCGAGGGGTGAAGTTGCTTGGATCATGAGGATAGAAACCTTCTTCAATAATTCTCCAAAGGTTAGTATTCACATGTTTTAAATGACGCTTGAAGCGATAAACCCAAGAATCATAATCTTCATTTTTCACATATTTAGGAGGAGGACCAGCATGATTCAAATGCGTAGAGGGGATCGGTCCTTTATACACCCGGGGTTCCACATGGGCATAGATGCCGGTGCCATTTCTACCACTAGTAGACGGACTCTTTTCAATATTAGCTTCCCCCTTGTCCGGGTTAGCATCCGTCACCTTGTTAGTGGGATCACCCACTTTCATCGGCGAGGTAGATAGTTTGAGTCCCTCTAGGAATTCAGTAAACATGCTTTTAACCTCGGCCATCATGGAGGTTTTCAATGTGTCTAAAGCCACATTGAATTCCTCACGAGAGACCGAGGTTCCCCCTTCGGCCGAAGACGAGACGGGATTCACACCGGAGTGCTCCTCCGCACCGTCGTTGACGTCAACCATACTCTTCGGACGGCAAAGTCCTTAATAAAGAGACGAGGCTCTGATACCAATTGAAAGGATCGATATGGTTGACTAGAGGGGGGGAGGGTGAATAGGGAACTAACATTTTTTAGACTTTTCTTTAACAATTTAAACCTTGCAATGAAATAGGTTGTCTAGATGTGCAACTACGTGGACAACCTATATGATGCAAAGACAATGAGCACACAAGCAAGCAATGGATATAGCACAAGTAAGCTTGCAAAAGTAAAGGGATAAGAAAACCAAGAGTGGAGCCGGTGGAGACGAGGATGTGTTACCGAAGTTCCTTCCTTTTAAGGGGAAGTACGTCTCCGTTAGAGCGGTGTGGAGGCACAATGCTCCCCAAGAAGCCACTAGGGCCACTGTAATATCCTCACGCCCTCACACAATGCGAGATGCTGTGATTCCACCATTGGAGCCCTTGAAGGCGGCAACCGGACCTTTACAAACAAGATTGGGGCTATCTCCACAACAATTGGAGGCTCCCAATAATCCCGCGAAGCTTCACCACAATGGAGTATGGCTTCGAGGTGACCTCAACCGTCTAGGGTGCTCAACACCCAAGAGTAACAAGATCCGCTAGGGATAAGTGGGGGGAATCAAATATCCTATGGTGGAAGTGTAGATCGGGCACTTGTCACCCAATCCCGAGCAAATCAACAAGTTTGATTGGCTAGGGAGAGAGATCGAGTGGAAATGGAGCTTGGAGCAACAATGAAGCTTAGAGATGGAAGAGGTAGTCAACTAGAGGTAGAAGACGCCCCTTATATAGTCGTGGACAAATTCCAACCGTTATCCACATGTTCAGCCCGCGACACACGGTACTACCGCTCCAGGGGTGCGGTACTACCGCGAGGCTGTGCGGTACTACCGTGGCTGACCACAGTACTACTGCGACAGCAACACAGGCCAGAACTACCCTGATAAGGGGGCAGTACTACCGCTTGCATGGTACTACCGCACCCACCTGCGGTACTACCGCAAGGCAGGAAAGTCACGGCCTGGGAAGGGCGCGGATGAAATAAATTACATCCGTGCCTACTTCCGCTGAACCGGAGGAGGTACAAAAATCCGACGCGGTACTACCGCCCGCAAGGCACGGTACTACCGTGCGGACGCGGATGTAAAAAATTACATCCGCGCCTACTACCGCGACACTGCGGTACTAGGTAGGAGGGCCACGGTACTACGACTCCTAGGGAGCGATACTACCGTGGGCCTCCGCGGTACTACCGCTCTGGACGAGCGGTACTACCATGGAGGGCGCGGATGTAAAAAATTACATCCGCCCCTACTACCGCACCGGAGCGGCACAAGGCCAGGGAGCCGCGGTACTACCGCTCAAGATGAGCGGTACTACCGTGACACCCAGCGGTACTACCGCGTGTGCTTGCGGTACTACCGCAAGCACAGCAGTAGTCGTCAGATTTCCGTACAACCAAGATAACAAAGGGAAGCTCCAAAATGCAGGGAAAGGAGGAACAAGTGTACGTGTTGATTCCACCCAAACCTTTCCGACGCGGACCCCCTCTTAATAGTACGGCTCTCCTACGACTCAAATCCACCAAAGAGAAACGTAGAACAACGCCGACTTCAATAGTCTCCGAGGGGCACCGAATCGTCTCATGCCTAGATATGAATAACCTGAGAAACTCAAGGCACACGATTAGTCCGCAAAAGCATTGTCATCAATCACCAAAACACCTGAGGGAAAAGTATGCCCTTACACCTTTACTACTTTACATCGCAGCCACTGGATAGGTTGTTAGCACAGTGCTCACGGTCGAGTGGGAAGAAGAAGGCAAAGCCTACAAAGTTCAGCGTCCTGTGTACTACATTTCTGAAGTCTTGACTCCGTCCAAGCAGAGATATCCTCATTATCAGAAGCTTGTTTATGGAATTTACTTGACCATGAAGAAAGTCACACACTACTTCTCAGACCACTCAGTTTTAGTCGTCAGCGATGCTCCATTGTCAGAAATTCTGAATAATAGGGACGCAATTGGTTGAGTGGCAAAATGGGCTATTGAACTCCTTCCTTTGGATATCAAGTTTGAGGCAAAGAAAGCCATCAAGTCTCAAGCAATAGCAGATTCCCTCGCAGAGTGGATTGAACAGCAGCAACCGACTCGGATTCACTTGAAACATTGGACTATGTTCTTTGATGGATCCAAGATGTTGAATAGTTCTGGTGCAGGAGTGGTTTTAGTATCCCCAAGAGGAGACAAGCTCAGCTATGTCCTCCAGACTCACTTTGATTCTTCAAACAATGAAGCTGAGTATGAGGCACTGTTGTATGGGTTACATGTGGCCATTTCACTCGGCGTTCGATGCTTGATGGTCTACAGTGACTCGGACTTAGTGGTTAATCAAGTAATGAAGGAATGGGACATTAGGAGTCCAGCAATGACCGGTTATTGCAATGCAGTAAGAAAGCTAGAGAAGAAGTTTGAGGGGTTAGAGCTCCACCACATACCCCGAATCAAGAATCAAGCCGCCGATGATCTGGCGAAGATAGGTTCCACTCAGAAGCCTATCCCCAGTAATGTGTTCTTGGAGCATCTCCACACCCCGTCACTACAAGAAGATCCCTTCAAGGAAGAGCCCCCGCAACCGATAAGTTCAACCAATCCGACTGAGATTGAAGTCCCAGCTGTGGTCGACTTGGTCATGGAAGTCTTAGTGGTCACGCCCGACTGGACGGTGCCATACATCATGTACCTGCTCAGGCAGGAACTCCCAGAAGATGAGGATCAGGCCCGCCAGATCGTCCGTCGATCGAAGGCTTTCACCGTGATAAAAGGGCAGCTTTACAAAGAAGGTGTCACAGGAGTGGCTCAATGCTGCATCACCCCAGAAGAAGGTCGAATGATTTTAAACGAGATCCACTCGGGAACCTATGGTCACCATGCGTCCTCTCAGACCATCGTGTCCTAAGCATACCGAGCGGGATTCTATTGGCCGCGTGCAAATGGGATGGCAAAGGATATAGTCGACAAATGCACAGGTTGTCAGTTCTACTCCAACATGTCTCACAAGCCTGCATATGCCTTGAAGACTATTCCACTCGTCTGGACGTTTGCAGTCTGGGGGTTAGATATGGTTGGACCATTCAAGACCGGCAGAAGTGGCTTCACTCATTTGCTTGTAGCAGTCGACAAGTTCACCAAATGGATCAAAGCCAAGCCTATCAAAAACCTTGACTCAAGCACCGACGTTAGTTTCATCAGGGAGTTGATATTCAGATATGGAGTCCCTCACATCATTATCATAGATAATGACTCCAACTTTGATTCTGATGAGTTCAAGGCGTTCTGTGCTTCCCAAGGCACTCGGGTCGACCACGCATCTGTTGCGCACCCATAGTCGAATGGGCAAGCAGAAAGGGTGAATGGTTTGATCCTTCAAGGGCTGAAACCCCGATTGATGCGCGACCTCAAGCACGCTGCTGGAGCTTGGATGACTGAGTTGCCATCTGTCTTATGGGGACTGAGAACAACTCCGAACCGGGCGACTGACTGAACCCCTTTCTTCATGGTGTATGGTGCTGAAGCTGTGCTTTCGAGTGACCTACTGCACAATGCTCCCCGAGTGGAACTCTTCTCAAAAGCTGAAGCTGAACAGGCACACCAAGACGTAGTTGATCTCCTGGAGGAGGAACATGAGATGGCTCTGATCCGGTCGACTATCTATCAACAAGATCTGCATTTATTCCATGCCCGTAATGTCAGAGGTCGAGCGTTCCAGGAAGGAGACCTTGTGCTCCGAGTGGATCAGAAACGACCTCACAAGCTCGCTCCGGCCTGGGAAGGTCCCTTCATGATCACCAAGGTGCTTCACAATGGAGCGTACCATCTCTATGTAGCCAAGAAAGTGGACGAGCCACGCGCGTGGAATGCAGAGCTGCTTCGCCATTTCTATACCTAAACCACTCGGGTCGACGAGTTGTAATAAGAGTCCTTCAGTTTGCTTATCAAAGACAAGATTTTTGCAGTATCTTAATGATTGTTTTCCCATAAAGACATGTGTTCAAATACCCCAGTGGGTGGCTTAGCCGCGAACCTGATTCGCCTAAGTTTCAAAACCATTCCAAGTGAAGAGCAACCCTCTCACTCAGAGGCTTAGCTGCGAACCTGATTCGCCTAAGTTTCAAAACCACTCCGGGTGGAGAGCAATCCTCCCACTCGGGGGCTTAGCTGTGACCCTGTACTCGCCTAAGTTAAAAAACTACTCCGAGTGAAGAGCAACCCTCTCACTCGGGGGCTTAGCTGCAACCCCGCACTCGCCTAAGTTAAAAACTATTCCGAGTGGAGAGCAATCCTCCCACTCGGGGGATTAGCTGCGACCCCGTACTCACCTAAGGTAAAAACTACACCGAGTGGAGAGCAACCCTCCCACTCGGGGGCTTAGCTGCGACTCCGTACTCACCTAAGTTAAAAACTATTCCGAGTGGAGAGCAATCCTCCCACTCGGGGGCTTACCTGCAACCCCGTACTCGCCTAAGTTAAAAACTACTCCGAGTGGAGAGCAATCCTCCCACTCGGGGGCTTAGCTGCGACCCCGTACTCGCCTAAGTTAAAAACTACTCTGAGTGGAGAGCAATCCTCCCACTCGGGGGCTTAGCTGCAACCCCGTACTCGCCTAAGTTAAAAACTACTCTAAGTGGAGAGCAATCCTCCCAGTTGGGGGCTTAGCTGTGACCCTATACTCGCCTAAGTTAAAAAACTACTCCGAGTGAAGAGCAACCCTCCCACTCGGGGGCTTAGCTGCGACCCCATACCCGCCTAAGTAGCAAAGATCCTCTAAGATGCATCACAAATACAACATCCGCTCCATCCCGACCCGCAAGAACGACGAAGTGCCGATCGAGCACGTCGTCGGAGCTGCATCACAAGTACAACATACGCTCCATCCCGATCCGCAAGGACGACGAGGTGCCGATCATACACATCGTCAGAGCTGCATCACAAGTACAACGTCTATTCCGAGTGAGAAGTCAAGTTCCACTCAGAATCAAAAATATCTGAAAGCGGTAAAGACAAAGCCACCATATTCAAAGAAAAACCAAGTTCAGATAAACCCAACAAAATTCAAAACCACAGGCAGAAGTACTCAGGCATCAGGCCTGAAAGAGTTTAACGGTCAAATAAAGGTGGGGCATAAAGTTTGTTCACTCAGCAGGAGGAGGGCTTGCTGGCTCGACGAAGCTGTCAATGTCAATGCTGTCTGCAATACGAGTAGCAGCGTCGATGAAGGTATCCATGAAGGACTGGAATTGGAGCTTCTTGGTGTTGGCAAC
The DNA here is from genome assembly GCF_018294505.1 of Triticum aestivum. Lineage (NCBI taxonomy): Eukaryota > Viridiplantae > Streptophyta > Magnoliopsida > Poales > Poaceae > Triticum > Triticum aestivum. The sequence continues at coordinate 437,229,645 of NC_057807.1, read as the reverse complement.
CTTGAGAGCCGCCAGCTTGTCTTCTCTGATCTCCTTGCAGTGGACTCGGACAAAAGACAGAGCAACGTCGGCTCCACAACAAGCAGACGACTTCTTCCACTCTTGCACTCGACTAGGGATTTCATTCAGTTGAGTCATCAGGGACTCGAGATCATTTTGGAATTCTGCTCGGGGCTAGAGCTTTGTGTAAATCTGCGACACCACCACCTTCAAACGAGCAAGATAATCCACAACACTGTCCAGACGAGACTCCAATCGCATCACATTCATTGCAACATCATCCTTGACGGGAGAATTTATGGGGTCTAGATCTATCTCGATCCACCCAGTCTCTGCTTTGAAGTCTTGACAGAATTTTGCACATTCAGAAAATTGGTGGGTTGGCGGTTATACGATGAGTCAACAGTTACAAATCAGTCGGACAAGAGAAAGTACCTTCAAGCTTCAGGACCAGCTTCTCAGCAAGTCTTCCCAAATAAGCCTCCAGTTCGCCTTTCTTCTCAGTGAGATCTCCAACCTTGTCGTTCAGAGTCTCCTTGTCCTTCTTCAGCTTTGCAACTTCTTTGTTAGCTTCAATAACATTAGTCTTCATCTTGGCATTTTCCTCTTCTAACTTGCTGACTGAAGCCAGCTTCTTGTCAGCAAGCTCTGTTTTCTCTCGCGCCTCTTTCTGTGCTGCAGCAAGGTCATTGTCTTTCTGCTCCAGAGCCTACTTCATTTTGACTAGAGAAATAACATTCTTTAGATGACCTTGGAGTTGACGGCTTTCACTACGCACATCTGTTCGAGTGGAGTCACTCGGTTCAAAAGACTAAAAGGGAAAAACTATAAGGTGGACAGTCGGTGAGTTATTACCTCCCATAGCAGCAGCATCATCCTTGGCCTTCTAAAGATTCTTCTTGGCTAGCTCCAGGTCAAGGTTGAGGCTGATCTGTTTCTTCTCCAACTCAGCAAAGCGGGCCCCGAGCTCACAAGATTTCTGTGGCCAGCAAATAAGACACATCAGTCGACAGAAACAAAAGTTAATCTCAGCAAAAAGTATTCTAAGACTACTGCAGAATCAAAACATTCAACAGTAGTCTCGGGGACTACACCCAGTGGGTGCACTTGGTGTGCCCCCACTGGTCCGGTTTACCACTCAGCATGGTCTGCCCAGCGTGAGTATGCAAAAAAGAGAGAGATTCTCAGACCCCAGCCGACTGCCCGCAGTCAATCCTAGTCTCAGGGACTACACCCAGTGGGTGCACTCTGCGTGCCCCCACTGGTCTGGAACCCACTCGGATCAAACTATTCCGCCGAGTGAAAGAACAATGAAGAGACATTCGACAAAGACCCCCGCTGAGTCAAATATCCGATGGCGGTCTCGGGGACTACACCCAGTGGGTGCACTTTGCGTGCCCCCACTGGTTCAAAGATACACTCGACTCAACTTGGTCGACTCAAGTGGAAGAACTATTCAGCAATAAGTTAAAACACCCAGTGGGTGATTGGATAAAAAGTGCAGACTCATGATAGATGCACATAAAAGGTTCCAAAACACTCATACAGGGACATCTTACAGACAATGAATCAGCAGCTTACAACTACTATATGGTAGCAGGGCAAAAATAAAATTGGAAGATCAGTCAGAAATCAACTGACCTTGACATTAACGTGCAGAGCAGAGTTGGCGTTATAGGCAGCCTGGCTGGCCTCGTGCACCACCTTCATTTGCTCCATCATAAGGTTTGCTTGGAGTATGGCTTCCTTGGCTGCACCCGCCGGGTCATCTGGAGTATGATGAGCAGCAAAGAGTGACGACGGTAGTACAGTCGGAGCAATCACAAGATCTAAAGCATGGAGCTACGCAGGCGAAGCGGGGACTTAAGCAAACAACACCGATGGATGGTTAGTCGACATAGGATTGGCAAAAGAAACAGAGGCCCGAGTCGGATCTCTGGACCGCTGGACCACCATTTCCGATGCTGATGACGACTGAGGCTCCTGGCCGACAGGCGCTCTCCTGTTTGAAGCCCTGCCCCTCTTTCCTGTATTCTTCTAAGTTGCTTCTTCATCGTCGTCTGGAAGTTCAATGACGTCTCGTGGGATTGCACAAAAAGCAACCATAGGAGCTCAATCGAACGACAATTCAATCGACAAAATAAGCACACGATTGCAGGATCGTACCAGCTTTGGAAGTAGCCGCATCTCCAGTTTCCTCATCATCCTGAACCTTGTCGATGTCCATGGAGGTTCAGGAAGTTGCAACACTGAAAGATTCAAAACCCACTCGGTCTGAGCAGAAGTATGAGTCAACAATAAAATATAGAAAGATAGAACACTCACGCAGAAGCAACGGGGACGTCCATCTTGATCCTGGGCAAGGTCTTTCGAGGCTTTGAAGGGACAACCTTGGGCTGCTTGGCGACCTTTTCTGACGGCTCCGGAGTCGAAGTCCGAGTGCGCTTATGCACTTGCGTGCTCGGAGCCACAGCCTTGTTGCGCCCGCCCGCTGGATCATGAGACTTCTTGGATCGGCGCTTTGTGCGGGGTGGTGAGTCGACCTCTTCTTCGTTGTTCGACTTATCACTCTCTTCCTCATCATCATCATCGGGAGATTGCCAATCGGCACTCTCGTCCGCGCTCTCCACTCCCTCCTGGGCTTGCTCTTCGTTCGACATCGAATACATCTCAGTATAAATCTGCAAGGCAAGAAGTTAAACAAACATCAGTCAGATTCAAAGATGGTCGCAAGTCAGAATGAAAGACACTCGTTAATAAGGATTAGACCTTGTCCGGCTAATTTTCAGTGTCAAATGGGTTGACTCTCCTGCCCCCCCTGGGTTGTCTTTGTTTCCAGTAAGGCCCTTCAGCCACTGGGCCACCGTCTCATCGGTGACCTCCTTTGGGTGGACCCGAGCGGTGCCATTGGAGCCCGAATACATCCACATCGAATGATCACGAGCTTAGAGCGGTTGGATGCACCGACTGAGAAACACTTCCAATAAATCCATGCCAGTCACGCCCTGACGGACCAACTGGACTACCCATTCAACTAGCATGTTCGTCTCTACTTTCTCTGCTGCAGACATGATCGGTGAAGAAGGTTGCTGGACTCGACCTAGGGTAAAGGGAGGAAGACCGGTCGACTGACCGGGGGTCAGAATGTCTTGGCAGTAGAACTAGGTCGACTGCCACCCCCTAACCGACTCAGGAAGTGTCATAGGGGGAAAGGTGCTCCTAACCCTCATCTGAATCCCTAAACCCCCGCACATCTGAATGACGTGCGTCCACTCGTCAGTCGGATTTGCCTTCTTCACAGATTGAGAGCGACAAGTGAAGATATGTTTGAAGAGACCCCAGTGCGGTCTACAGCCCAAGAAGTTTTCGCACAGAGAAATGAATCAGCAAGGTATGTGATGGTGTTGGGAGAGAAATGGTGAAGCTAGGCACCGAAAAAGTTCAGAAAAACACGGAAGAAAGGATGCGGAGGCAGGGAGAAACCACGATCGACATGGGTTGCGAGGAGGACGCACTCACCCGCCCGCGGCTGAGGCTCGATCTCGTCCCCCGGCAGCCTCCAAGTCCCGTTGGCGATAAAGCCCACGGCAGACAGATCCTCCAGATCTTCTTGCCAGAGCGTAGATTGAATCCAGTTCCCCTGGATCCAGCCAGGCGGCAACCTGAACCTCGACGATGATCCCCGACTCGTTTTCTTGCCCTTCGCCATTGTTGTCGCTTTCTTTGCGTGCTCCAGGGCCACCGTCTTGTCCTTCACCATTGTGGCGGACTGCGCACAGGCGGGGCGGCGGCGTCGAGAGTGGAGGAAGATGCGATGGAGAAGCAGAGGAAGAAGAAGGGGAATGAGGGCGCACTGTGCAAATACATAGGCCTCGACGCCTTTTATGGGCCTACTTCCGAGTGGCTTATGCGTGGGCCCGAGCGATCCTGTCAAATCCCGCAACAGTCGCACACCAGATACGTGGCGAAAAAGGTGGCGCAGAAATCAAGGCATCCCTATCTATCCGTCCCATTTACTGCGGTGCGCTCCGCCTCGCGCGCTTCCCCAAATTTTGGAATCCGTGAGATCCGAGAACCGCAGTAATCAACCGTGCCGAAGATTTCGCACCATATCAACACTCGAAGATTGCCAGCATAAGTTCACTCGACGACATCTGAATTGATCAAGGCGACTGAAATGAATTCGAAGTTTTAGCTTGGACCTCGAGCTCAGTAAGATTGCTTATGAAGCATAAGAGTCAAGTCAGGGTTAACTTCAACTCTCCTTTCACTCGGACCTCAATCCATTCGGGGGCTAATGATGATGCCATGGACCTAGGGTAGGGTCATAGGCCTGGCCTATACGCCCTACCCAAGGTCACCACCCTAGAATCAAGGACATTCAAAGTATAGAAAGAAATACCGACTGAAGTAGCCTTGGAGTGCAATCCACTCGACCAGTCACCTCCCTCGGATACCCCCCAATTTCAATCGACCTGGATGAAGTCATTCGACCATACAGGAAACCACTCGGAGTACAGAAGACCTAGAGTCAGTCAGGATGGCAACGGTCAGGCGCTCACTCTGTAGTTTTAAAGATCATTAATAGCACTTTATAGCTGGCGTTACTAGTAACGCCCTTTCTTAATGTACATTGAACCCTGTAACGGGGGATGACTGAGGTCCTGGCGCACTCTATATAAGCCACCTCCTTCCTCCTGGACAAGGGTTCGCACCCCTTGTAACACACATCCATATTCCAGTTGACCGCCTCAGGGCACCGAGACGTAGGGCTTTTACCTCCTCCGGGAGGGGCCTGAACTCGTAAACTCGTGTGTACAACCTCGCTGTAGCTAGGGCCTTGCCTCCTCATACGTACCCCCTACTCTTACTGTCAGACTTAGTACCATGACATCAACCGCTCCGGCCTCCCGACACGCGCGGGAGGCGGAGATCCCCCTGTTACGAAATGTAGTAGAAAACAAAAAAAATCTTCCTACCAATACCTAGGAATAATATGAAGATGCACATAGGGTTTGGATCAACGTTTGTTACCGACTCCGGAGTTGCAGTGGAAGTAGACGAGTCATTGTAGATCGTACTTGGAGTCCCTCAAACCATTGATGACGATCCTATGAACCTCCCTCAAACGATCCCTCGAACGGAAGACCGAAAGCACGGCATTTCTACTTGGTTGCAAGCGTACGGTATTCATGATTCAATAGCGCTTCACCGTCCAAAGCTAATCATCACCGGAGAATTAGAGGGAGGAGATTAGAACCACTATGAGCTTCTAATTATAATGAGTAGAGGAACTAGTTCTAGCTCTAATTAGTCAACTAGGACCAACTACAACTAGAACTAGATGAACTAGAGGAGGCTCCAAAACTTGTATGTTCAAAAGGTCCAAATCCTCTAGTATATATAGGTTGGAGAGGGAAGAGGAGGCACCACACAAGGGGGGAATGGCCGGCCAAGAGGAGGGGGAAACCCTCTCCAATTCAGCCTCCTTCCCTCCTTACCACGAGGAGAAGGAGGCGCCCCCCTATTGGACCCTTGTGGCCCAATACTCCTTCCAGTTTGGTCTTTTAAGTCCCGTTGATGTTTAATTAAATATAAAGCCTTATAAAAATTACCAGAGCATTTTATATATAGCTTAATATTATTGGAGACATTTTTCAATTTTCACATATATATTATTTATCGGGAATACCCGGTATTTCTCGGTAAACTCTGAAACCCTTCCGGTGACCCCAAAAAGCTTCTTGTTCCTCTTGGAACTATTCCAAATATTAATGAAACAATTCCACAAATAAATCATCGATACTCTCGTCCTACAAACACTCAGCAGATCGTGATTACCTTTAACTTGTGACCCCGTAGGTTCGGTAAATCATAGTCATGAAAGAAACCCCTTTGTTCAATGACCGATAGCAGAACTGTGGACGTCTATATCGATCCCTATCACTACAAAAAAAAGACACATCCGTGACATTTTGGGCCGAAAGAAATTTTTTCTGTCATACTTATAACACTTCTATGACGATAATTGTGACAAAACCCGGTATCATCATAGATGTGGTGGGCTCCTACTTCTATGACTAAAAATCATGACAGAAAATGGGCTTTTCGTCCTGGGCGTGCCGGAGACGCGGCTGCATGACATTCTTTGGGCCGTCCATGACGGAAAAAACCATGGTAGAAGCGAGGGCGAGGAAAATTTCGGGGAGTTCCCAGTTACGGTGGGTGGTCGGGGTCGAGCGATGCGTGTTTATCTCGTACACGTACGCGCGTGTGTGCGAGGCGTTGGGCTCTAACTGAACCTGAACGAGGTGTCGCCTAACTGAACTCGAGCGATTGCACTGCAGGCTATGCGTTACTGAACCCGAGCGATCGAGCGATTCCTTCGCTACTACTACTAACTGAAGTCGATCGATGCTGTCTCTGGATGAACAGTGAGTGTTGCAGGGGGGTTTGGATGAATAGTGAGCGTTGCGGGGGGCTTTGGATGAACAGTGAGCGGTGGGGGTGGATGAACACGACACCGTGGCATTGCCTCTGGATGAACAGGACCCCGATCGATCAAGCCGGTTGGGGCTGGATGAATAGGAACCCGTGGAGGGCTAGATGATAAGGACCCTACCAGTATCCGTCATAGCGGTTCGGCCGCATTGGTCCTCGACCCCATCATTAATGGATTCCACCTCACACAAGTCCTTATGGATGGAGGCAACAGCATGAACCTGTTTTACGAGGATATAGTGCGCAAAATGGGTATCAACCCCTCAAGGATCAAGCCCACAAAAACCACCTTTAAAGGTATAATACCAGGTGTAGAGGCCTGTTGCACGGGCTCAATCACACTGGAAGTGGTCTTCGGATCTCCGGACAATCACCGTACCGAAGACTTAGTCTTCGACACCGTCCCCTTTCGCAGTGACCATCAGGCACTGCTCGGACGAACCGCATTCGCTCGGTTCAACGCGGTGCCACATTATGCCTATCGTAAATTAAAGATGCCCGGTCCACGCGGCATCATCACGATTAATGGCAGGTCCAAATTCTCCCTCACGGCCGAAGAGTCTACCACCGCTTTAACAACGAGAACAATGGACGACACCTTACAGTCGAACCTCGAGTCAAAGGCCAAGCTGCCGGACACCACCAAAGGAGTCCGAACTACTGCGCGGCAGGATAGCCCGACCCGCCCGAAGATTAATTAAAAACACTCCAAAAAAGAATAATACAAGCCACATACTGCGGCTCAACCGCCAGGTGGCGCAAAACCATTTCTTATGTTTTCTTTACAGGTTCACCCTTACGTAGGCTATGATGGAGGGTGTGGGAACAGTTCGAGCGTATTAGGGAACCTCTAGATATTCCCCTGTAATCGTCCGACTACACCCTGGATCCGAACACAACTTCCGCACGCCCGCTATTAGCAGGTTCCGCAGTCATATTCCTTTTTATCCCATCATCTGTACTCATACGCATTAACGTATTACTCAAATACAAGATGTGGATTTATGTGATGCTCACCTACTGCCATCTCTTATTCAAAACTCTTTTATTAAAAGGCGGCTGCTTATCGCGATATGCCTTAATATGCCAGGGGCTTCGTCACACCCATACTACGGCAAAAAGTCCAAACACCTTCACGGTAGTCCGGCACCCCGAACTTATAGCATTATATGCATCAACTTCGAATCATGTCTTGGGTCAATAGTTGGGTTTGCCTGGCTCCTATGTTTTGGTACCTTACATTCCGCTATATTGGCTAAGGTAGCACTGGGAGAACTACTGCGATTGTGTCCCGGTTCTTCCGGACGAGCACCTCAGTAGAGAAAGCCGAAAACTGACTGTCATGATGCAGCGAGAGCTGGTTAGCTGTTCGAGAGGTTCTAAAATCTTTAAGGATTTTTTCTGCACAATGCTATAACCAATGCAGCGTGCGACGGATTGGACTTTTCCGATCAGGCGCTTATAGAGCCCCTAGTGCAGTCTTCTGAACACCAGGGGCTGCGCCTACCTTCCTCGTAACAAATCCTATGGCTAAGTGAGAGCGATAAAGCCCTATAGTCTGATTGCCTGGTTCGCTGTGCTGAGCACCTCCTTGAGGGACCCAAAACTGGGGTAAAGAGTGCTCAGGTTTATCCCGAACACCCCTGTACTCACTACATGGGGGCGGAAGCCGACGACTGGCTGACTCTCAGGATTAATATATAAAATGGCCACAGAGGATGAAAAACTTTCAAACAACAAGCAATAGATGATAAAAATGCTCTTGTTACAAAGGACGAATATGACCGTATTTATGGAAATATAATGTCCTTGGTGTATTGCTCCGCTGCAAGACGGGCTCCTTTCATCACACCTTCACAATACAGTTCGGGCTTGCGGTGCTCCTTCCCCTCCGGCGGTCCCTCGGTCATCAGCTTTTCTGCATCCATCTTCCCCCAATGCACCTTGGCATGGGCGAAGGCCATTTGCACACCCTCTATGCAGACCGACCGCTTGATGACTTCGAATCGAGGGAAGGCACTTACAAGCCGCTTCACGAGCTTGAAGTAGCTGCTTGGAATCGGCTCAGTAGGCCATAGCCGAATAATTAAATCCTCCATGGCTAATTCGGCCGCCTTGTGCAGCTCGACCAACTGCTTCAGCTGATCGGAGAAAGGCACCGGATAATTCAGTGCCAGATACTACATCCAGAAGAGCTTATCCGCAGTATTCCCCCCTTCGACTCGGTAGAATTGGGCGGCATCAGATATGATGCGCGACAGCTCTGCAAATACCCCTGTATACATCAAAACTCAAGATTGTCAAATTTTATTTTCTCATCTCCTATACTTGCTTTTTACAAAAAATGCCTTACCAGCCGCAACCTTCCTCGCCTCCTGGATTTCCTTCAGGGCACCTTGGGCTTCCCCCCGGGCATCACTTGCGGCTTGGCGAGCCTGGGAGAGTTCGGATTCTTTCCCTGCTAAACTCTGCTCGAGAGTCTCGTATTTCTGCACGGCCTCTTGAAGCTCTCGCTCAGCCTCAATAACTCTAGCCTCGTGCTTCTCACAGAGCACCTGCTCTGCGGCTGCTTGATACGTCTCCAACGTATCTATTATTTATGAAGCATTCATGCTATGTTATTATCTGTTTTGAATGATTACGGGCTTTATTATACACTTTTATATTACTTTTGGGACTAACCTATTAACCGGAGGCCCAACCCATATTGCTGTTTTATTGCATGTTTCAGTATTTCGAAGAAAAGGAATATCAAACAGAGTCCAAACGGAATGAAACATTTGGCAAAGTTATTTTTGGAACGGAACCAATCCCAGGAACTTGGAGTGCAAGCCAGGGGATCATCGAGGAGGCCACGAGATAGGGGGGCGTGCCCACCCCCCTGGGAGCGCCCTACCCTCTCGTGGGCCCCTCGAGGCTCCCCCGACTGACTTCTTTTGCCTATATAGTCTCACGTACCCTAAAAACATCCAGGGAGAAGATAGATCGGGAGTTCCGCCGCCACAAGCCTATGTAGCCACCAAAAACCAATCGGGACCCTGTTCCGGCACCCTGCCAGAGGGGGAATCCCTCACCAGTGGCCATCTTCGTCATCCCGGCGCTCTCCATGTCGAGGAGGGAGTAGTTCACCCTCGGGGCTGAGGGTATGTACCAGTAGCTATGTGTTTGATCTCTCTCTCTCTCGTGTTCTCTCTCGTGTTCCCTCTATGGCACGATCTTGATGTATCCCGAGCTTTGCTATTATAGTTGGATCTTATGATGTTTCTCCCCCTCTACTCTCTTGTAATGGATTGAGTTTTCCCTTTGAAGTTATCTTGAGTCTTTAATGATTCGAGAACACTTGATGTATGTCTTGCTGTGCTTATCTGTGGTGACAATGGGATATCATGTGCCACTTTATGTATGTTTTGGTGACCAACTTGCGGGTTCCGCCCATGAACCTATGCATAGGGGCTGGCACACGTTTTCGTCTTGACTCTCCGGTAGAAACTTTGGGGCACTCTTTGAAGTACTTTGTGTTGGTTGAATAGATGAATCTGAGATTGTGTGATGCATATCATATAATCATGCCCAGGATACTTGAGGTGACAATGGAGTATCTAGGTGACATTAGTGTTTTGGTTGATTTGTGTCTTAAGGTGTTATTCTAGTACGAACTCTTGAATAGATTGATCCGAAAGAATAACTTTGAGGTGGTTTCGTACCCTACCATAATCTCTTCGTTTGTTCTCCGCTATTAGTGTCTTTAGAGTGACTCTTTGTTGCGTGTTGAGGGATTGTTATATGATCTATCTATGTTATTATTGTTGAGAGAACTTGCAGTAGTGAAAGTATGAACCTTAGGCCTTGTTTCCTACCATTGCAATACCGTTTACGCTCACTTTTATCATTAGTTACCTTGCTGTTTTTATAATTTCAGATTACAAATACCTTTATCTACCATCCATATTGCACTTGTATCACCATCTCTTCGCCGAACTAGTGCACCTATACAATTTGCCATTGTATTGGGTGTGTTGGGGACACAAGAGACTCTTTGTTATTTGGTTGCAGGGTTGTTTGAGAGAGACCATATTCATCCTACGCCTCCCACAGATTGATAAACCTTGGGTCATCCACTTGAGGGAAATTTGCTACTGTCCTACAAACATGTGCACTTGCAGGCCCAACAACGTCTACAAGAAGAAGGTTGTGTAGTAGACATCAAGCTCTTTTCTAGCACCGTTGCCGGGGAGGTTAGTGCTTGAAGGTATATCTTTAGATCTTGCAAGCGAATATTTTTGTTTCTTGTTTTATCACTAGTTTAGTCTATAAAATAAAACTACAAAAAAATGGAATTGAGTTTGTCTCATACACTTCATCTTTTTAATATCTTTCGTGAGAATGATTGTCGTGGAAATATCACGTCAGATGTCCTCGTGAAAGGACTTAGTCGTGGAGCCATCGCTATGGGTTAGCTTAAAGGGGTTAAACCGGACAAAGGACACGAGGGTTTTATACTAGTTCGGCCCCTTCGATGAAGGTAAATCCTACGTCTAGTTGTGATGGGATTATTGGGGTCTCGATAACCAGGGAGCTAAACACGCTATGCCTGGTTCTCGAGTTGTTCTCTGTTCTCCCTGAACCGCCGTCGGGTCGTCCCCTTATATAGACGAGTTGACGCCCGGCTGGTTTACAGAGTCCCGAGGTCAGCTTATACAAGTATCCAGCTCAGTCTCTCCTTTCCTAACTTACAATACAAGTTACATGATTATGACGGTTTACCACTATGGGCCCTAATCCGCCTTTGGGCTTCGGGCCTCCAAGCTTCATTAGTAAAGCGCCATATTCTGGGTCTTCACGAGCTTCAATATAGTTGAGTGTGGACCGGCCCCTCCTGGGCGGTTTATACTCAGTAGTTATATCCCCAACATTAGGCCCCAGATTGATTTGAACCTGTTCATGTCAATCTTCAGTACTTAGAAGAAACCCTATGAACATCTTCTTACATTTTTCGTAAACCGCCATGATGTCTTCTCCTGTAAACTTTGTTAAACCGCCATGACGTCATCCTATGGACACAGCAACGGTTCATCATGACGTCATCTGCATATAAAAAGATTAAAAAGATTCCCTTCATTAATGGTATCCCGAAGATCGAGGCGACATGCGCGCCCTTTTTTGCCGCTTCAGGCTCCTCGATTCTTGCGCCTGCCACTTATCCCTTTCTCCTTATAAATAAAGCCGACGGGTCCTTCCATTCTCTCCCCTTGCCTCTTCTTCTTCCTCTCGCAAACCCCCACCGCTCGAGCTCCACCGCCGCCACAGAGCGCACCGTCGTCTTTGTCCCCGGCCGCTGCATCACCCTGAATCGAACCAGAGCTTGCGGCATCCCTCCGTAGTAGATCTGTACTAGTAAGTTTTCCCTTTTCTGCATCTTTAGATCTATGCTAGGGTTAGCGAGTTCATCTGTACAGTTCCTCGTTCAACTCAGTTCTTCGCATTTGCTTCTGCCGTGGTTTCTTTGATCCAACAGTAGCGTAGATCTCGTGCGGTAGTTGCTCCGCATCCATTTTCAGCACTAGTATATCTTCCTTCTTTGTAAAGAATCCTCAGTAGAAATGCACGAACATCTCTGTTCTGCTTAACGCCATTATAGGTCACAGAAATTTTCCTTTATTGAAGCATGGTAGATCCAAAATAATTTCATCATTGTGTGAGACTTGTTTCTGCAACACTTAGCAAATTTTCAACTCTGTTGCTTCCCTCATAGGCGGTTTAACTTGTCGAAAATCATAATCCGCCTGGTACCATTAGCCCTCACTTAAACCGCCATCTAACTTGAGGAGCAATAGTCGGTTTAACATGCATAATTTGTTTTTTATAGGTCAATAGCTCTTTTTGGAAGAAAAAACCTTCAGACAAACCGGTGAGGACTCAATGCCCGAAAAGCAAAGTCATAAAGAAGGCGGGCAAGAAGAAAACTGGCGAGTCCTATGATCCGCCTGAGGATGTCAATGAATCGGAAAACGAGGTAGAACTTGACTCCCTTGGCTCATTTTTCATACATCTTATTGACAATGATTATTACCAGGATGATGCGGAAGCCAGTCGTGCGGACCATGTTGAGGTAACCATCCTTTCTTTCGATTCAGAACATGTGCCGGTTCAAAGACTTCGCGGTACAGTTCGGAGAGTAAAAATATTCTCACCCTATTGCTCATTTGGATCCATAATTTTCTTTGAAGACACAACAACATGAAGGTCGTCACACAACCCGGCACAATGGCCAGCAGGTCACTTCTTCCGGTTTACCAGATACACCAAACCGGAAGCACCGTCTAGAGGTTTCTTGTTCTCCCGAAAGTCTTTATCCCTTGAAGGGTTGCTTCCGTGACCCTCTTAATCCATCTGACTCGAATTACCAGGTGTCTTCCAACTCTTCATCTGGCGGTTCATCCACCACTCAGATGCCTCCCCTCAAGACCGTCCCTGGGTAAGGATACTGTTTTTAATATTGTCCTATTTCACCGGTTTACCAACTGACCTCTTATTTTAATATCACAGTGCCAAAGCTCGTCTGAGCAAGAAAGCAAAGACCACTGTCCCTACTGAAGAAGTTGAACCGGATAGAATTTCAGAGGGCACTGACAAAGAAGCTGATATTGCCATTGATGATCCTGTACCTCAAAGTCAGGATACATATGTTGAAGCGCCAGAAGTCAATCCGTCCAGTCCACATGCTGATCCTCCAAGCCCAGCCAAGGGCGACGACATGTCAAGCCCGGCCAGGGATACTGTTAATCCGCCAACCCCCTCCAAAGGTGGCGATGATGATGTCGTCATCACTAGTCATGGTTTCACTGCCCCTGGCAACCTAGTTATCTTGGCAAAGCATAGTGCCAAGGAGGAATTTGCTGCTATGAACAAGGGTAAAGGGAAGGCCGATTTATCCAGCTTCATGAACCTTGGTGCCGACGAACTCCATTCCGGATACTTAAACCGTTTATACACAATCCATGATTATGAGGCCGGATTGGTGAACTTGATGAAAGAATGCTATGAGGTAATCTTAAAACACTGTAATCTTTGTCTTGCAATGTATATCAACTCCATTGTAGCCCCCAAGGGCCGGTTTATCTCTTGAAGACAAACCGGGACTTTAAAAAGCAAGAACATTTCAACTGAGTAGCCCCCAAGGGCCAGTTTACCTTAATAAGATGAACCGGGACTTTCTGACCTTTTTAAATATCTTCACTGTGTACTTAACAGCTCAATAGCGCATTAGCCCCCAAGTGCCAAGCTTAATACTTTTGTTTTGAGCCTTGGGACTTTAAGATCTCTTGTTTTAAGAAGCAATCCGCATTAGCCCCCAAGTGCCAAGTGTATAACTTGTTATGTGCTTGGGACTTTTGAAAGAAATTTTAACAGTTTCCTCTTCTGAGTTCTGCAGACTGATATAAATACCAAAGAGTCTCAAATCGCCGATCTTCAAGAGAACATCAAGTCTCAGCAAGAAGAGACCTCAAAGGCCAAAGAGGAGCTCAAGGGTGCTTTAACAGCCATGGAACAACTGAAAGAGGGCTTCAAAACTGAACGCACCAACTGGGAAACTGAAAGGGCTGCTTTGTTGAAGCAGGCTGAGGACGCCGAAGCAGCTCTTAAACCGGTGGAGGAAGAGCTGACGAGTTTGAAACATCAAGTGAATGCCATGACAACTGCAGTTTTTGGTAAGTGCTTTATAATAACCTGCTCTGAAGTACTTTCAACTCTGTTGGTTTAACATTAAGTTCTTAAACCGTCGCAAGAAATCGCATTGCTCATCTTGGAGCGGATATGCGGATGAAGTTGAAGGAAACCTATACGTTGATTGAGCAACTGTATACTGGTGCACAACGAGTCATCTCTGCAGCTTCATACAACAAACCGGCACTCACCTTGATCAAGGATACCTTGGCCAGGCTCTCAATGACTCCTGCTCAGATAGAGGAGGTGAAGCGGTCAGCTGCTAGAGCGGGCGCTTTGTTAGTGCTGACTCATGCCAAATCATGGATAGCTGACCTGGATCCAGTTGATATCGCCAAGGGCTATCCGGATGAACAAGAAAACGGATCAGCATTTGACAATGAAGCCCTCAAGGCCCTGACCAAGGAGATGCGTCCGGTAGCAAGTCAGTTGGCTGACGAGGTGAATTTGACTTTGCATCGGTCCTTCTATGATGGCAACAACCATCGAGTTGACACTGCTGTGAAGGAAGTGCAGAATCTCATTTCGCCAATTCGTAAGCACACTTATGCTCCTGACGTTGAACCGTGAAGTCTTATAAGTGAAGAGGCTGTCTTTCAAGCGTTAACCCGGATTGACTGGACCACCGTTGACTTCCAGCCACTGGGTGGAGAGGAGGAGGTTGAACCGACGCCTGAAGGTCCATCAACATCACATCAAGCTGGCGATGAATCTTGATCTGGCAATCTGGTTATTGTCACAGACTTTGTTCTGTAAAAACAATCATTATCTTGGGCCTCAAAGCGCCTTGTAATAGGCTAGTTAAAATACTTTGATCTGTGGTGCTGATGCATGACTTTGTTGATCCGCCATGATATTTGTTGTGCTTGATTTTACTTTGATAATTTCATGCGATCCTGATGTTTGCATATAAAAAATTGTCCGGGCGGTTTACCGCCGGACGGGTCATAATGCCCAAGACAAAGCCTGGCTAGTAACCAAAGCTGAATAAATATGAAATAACTCATACCTGTGATATGAAATCACTTAGTTGGTTTACCAACTTTTATTGTAGTAAGGGTGAAGACCCAAATCTTGAGTTTTTATAACTCTCACCATGTGATGATGGTGTGTAATAAGTCATGCCGGGTTACGGTGAACACCAGATGATCAAAATGGCGACATGTAGTCAAAGCCAGGCCGGGTTTTCAAACACCGATTTGATAATATGGTCTGCCAACTTGTAGTTGAGAGCCAAGACGGGTTAACAAACACCGGGTTAATATGATGATTGAAAAGTCATACCGGGTCAATAGACACCGGTTCAACATAAAATTCGTCAAAAGAGAAAAATCTTGACAAAATCAAATAAAACCGTGTAGTCGAGGCTTTTCAGGGGCTGCCAGGCCCAAATTCGAGGCTTTTCATGGGCTGCCAGGTCACTAAGTTAAACCATTTTGCAAAGCCTTTTAAGATGGACCTCCAACTAACCAATCGTCGTTTTAACTTTGACAAGTTCAGGGTCTATATAAGATTGACTTGTCAAATGTTCGGCGGGTCGTGCCAGGATTACCTGGATAGGAGTGGCTTACTTGATGAAGGCAGGTTAACCCGGGGTTTTAGGTGTATACACCAGGCTTCCAAGCCGTGGGTCGATACCCAATTACAAGGGTCCTTTCAAACTCTTTGTTACTTTACACAAAGAGCCCCCAAGTAATTTTGTGAGATGTGCTCATTGGGTGCCTATGTTTGAGCTGTGCATAGCATCCAGACTCTCTTTGGCCCCTTGGGTGTGAAGCTCCCAAGCTGTATTGTGGCATGATAGCCGGTTTAACAGGTAGTACTCTGCTTTGCCAGCTGAAGCCCCCTTGTAACTCAAAAGATATTTGAGAAAAAACGGCAGAGGCCCTGCTTATAGCAAGGATGCCGGTTTATTATATTGATCATAATATATACATTGTTGAAATATGTACATAAAAGAAGCCTATGACTCAAGTATAGTAAGGCCGAAGGAGAGCTATGTTCCACGGCCGCCGGGTCTCCTCCTCAGAACTGCGTGAGTTGTCTCGAACGTCAATGAGGTAGTATGATCCGTTGTGCAGATTTTTGCTGACCACAAAGGGTCCTTCCCAAGGTGGGGATAACTTGTGCATATCGGTCTGATCCTGGATGAGCCGGAGCATCAAGTCACCTTCTTGAAAGGTTCTTGTTTTAACCCGGCGGCTGTGATAACGCCACAAGTCTTGCTGATAAATCACCGAACGAGCCAAAGCCATGTCCCGTTTTTCATCTAACAGATCCAACGCCTCCTGGCGTGCTTGCTCATTGTCCGCTTCAACATAATTGGCAACCCGGGGCGAATAATGACGAATATCACTTGGGAGGACCGCCTCTGCCCCATAAACCATGAAGAAAGGTGTGTAACCCGTTGATCTGTTGGGGGTGGTGTTGATGCTCCATAACACAGAAGGCAATTCTTCTACCCAACAACCTGGCGTCCGCTTTAAAGGAACCATAAGCCGGGGCTTGATACCCTTCAAGATTTCTTGATTGGCTCTCTCCGCTTGACCATTGGATTGGGGGTGCGCCATAGAAGCTAAATCAAGCCGGATGTGTTCTCTCTGACAGAAATCCTCCATCTCACCTTTACAAAGGTTTGTGCCATTATCTGTGATGATGCTGTGTGGAAAGCCGAAGCGGAAGATAATCTTTTTGAGAAATTGAACCGCCGTAGCCGCATCACACTTGCTGACGGGCTCCGCTTCAACCCACTTAGTGAACTTGTCAACCGCCACCAACAGGTGGGTCTTCTTATCCTTGGAGCGTTTAAAGGGTCCCACCATATCAAGCCCCCAAGTGGCAAACGGCCAAGTGATGGGAATCATCCTTAATTCTTGAGCCGGAATATGAGATCGGCATGAAAAATTCTGACAAGCGTCGCACCGCTTTACCAAATCCTCTGCATCAGCATGAGCGGTCAACCAGTAGAATCCATGACGAAAAGCTTTAGCAACCAGGGATTTTGAACCGGCATGGTGACCACAATCCCCTTCATGAATTTCCCGTAGAATCTCTTGGCCTTCTTCAGGAGAAACACAACGCTGGAATACGCCTGAAACACTGCAGCGGTGTAACTCGCCATTGTGAATAACCATGGACTTGGATCGCCGGACTATCTGCCGGGCCAGAACTTCATCGTCTAGTAACTCGCCCCGGTTCATATATGCCAAATATGGAACCGTCCAATTCGGAATAACATGTAAAGCGGCAACCAATTGGGCCTCCGGATCAGGAACAACTAAATCCTCCTCTGTAGGCAACTTAACAGACGGGTTACACAAGATATCTAAAAAGGTATTGGGAGGTACCGGTTTACGCTGAGATCCCAGCCGTCTTAAAGCATCTGCCGTTTCGTTTTTGCACCAATCAATATGCTCAACCTAATACCCTTTGAAGTGACCCGCCACAATATCCACCTCACGTTTGTAAGCCGCCATGAGTGGATCATTAAAATCCCAAGTGCCAGAAACTTGCTGGGCTACCAGATCAGAGTCTCCAAAGCATCGTACCCGGCTTAAATTCATCTCCTTGGCCACATGGAGACCATGGAGTAAAGCCTCGTACTCAGCTACATTGTTAGTACAGGGGAACATTAAACAGAGAACATAACGAATTTTATCACCTCGAGGGGAAGTAAGGACAACTCCAGCCCCCGTGCCCTCCAATTGCCTGGATCCATCAAAGTGAATAGTCTAGTATGAGTTATCCGGTTTGTCCTCTAGTGCCTGTAACTCGGTCCAATCATTGATGAAGTCGACAAGTGCCTGCGATTTGATGGCTGTTCGAGGCATATACTTCAACCCATGTGGACCAAGCTCAATTGCCCACTTTGCAACCCGGCCAGTTGCCTCCCTATTCTAAATTATATCACCCAAAGGAGCTGAACTGACAACTGTAATAGGATGGCCTTGAAAGTATTGTTTGAGCTTCTGACTCGCCATAAAAACCCCATATACTAGCTTCTGCCAATACGGATATCATTGCTTTGACTCGATAAGCACTTCACTGATATAATAAACTGACCGTTGAACCGGATATTCCTTGCCAGCCTCCTTGCGCTCCACCACAATTGCCATACTGACAGCACGGGCATTAGCAGCCACGTACAATAACAAGGGCTCTTTGTCAACCGGAGCAGCAAGGACCGGCGGTTCAGCCAATTGCCACTTCAAGTCTTCAAACGCCGCATTAGCAGCATCACTCTAGACAAAGGTGTCTGTTTTCTTCAACATCTGATATAGAGGGATCGCCTTCTCTCCCAAGCGGCTAATAAACCGGCTTAAGGCTGCAATTCGACCTGCCAGACACTGCACATCATCAATGCATGCCAGTTTAGCCAAAGATGTGATCGCTTTGATCTTCTCCGGATTAGCCTCAATGCCTCTATTGGACACCAGAAAACCTAGAAGCTTGCCTGCCGGAACACTGAAAACACACTTGTCTGGATTGAGCATCATCTTGTAAACACGCAGATTGTCAAAGGTCTCCTTGAGATCATCTATCAATGTCTCCTTCTTCCTGGATTTTACTACAATGTCATCAACATAGGCATGAACATTGCGCCCAATCTGAGTGTGAAGACAATTTTGCACACAACACTGATAAGTTGCCTGGGCACTCTTGAGCCCAAAGGGCATAGAAACATAGCAGAAAGCTCCAAAGGGAGTGATGAAGGTGGTCTTCTCCTGGTCCTTAACTGCCATTTTGATATGATGATAACCTGAATAAGCATCCAAGAAACTCAAACGCTCACAACCCGCCGTCGCATCAATGATCTGATCAATACGCGGGAGAGCAAAAGGATCGGCCGGAAAAGCTTTGTTCAAATCTGTGTAGTCCACACACATGCGCCAAGTGCCATTTTTCTTAAGAACCAGCACTAGATTAGCCAACCACTCAGGGTGAAACACTTCAACGATAAAACCAGCAGCCAACAACCGGGCTACCTCCTCACCGATTGCCTTGCGTCTCTCCTCATTAAAGAGGCGAAGAAACTGTTTGATCGGTTTAAACTTGGGATCAATATTGAGAGTGTGCTTAGCGAGTTCCCTCGGTACACCTGGCATGTTAGAGGGCTTCCATGCAAAAATGTCCCGGTTCTCACGGATGAACTCGATGAGCGCGCTTTCCTATTTTGGATCCAGATTTGTGCTAATGCTAAACTGTTTGGATGAATCGCCAGGAACAAAGTCAACAAGTTTAGTCTCATCAGCCGGTTTGAATTTCAGATTCTGGTCATGCTCAGTGGTGGGCTTTTTCAGAGGGGTCATGTCTGACGGATCAACATTGTCCCTGTAGTGTTTCAACTCCTCTGTAGCACAAACCGACTCAGCATAAGCCGCATCACCTTCCTCGCAATCCAAAGCGATCTTACGACTTTCGTGAACTGTGATGGTCCCCTTGTGACTCGACATCTTGAGTTGCAAGTAAATATAGCAGGGCCTTGCCATGAACTTTGCATAAGCCGGCCGTCCAAACAGTGCGTGGTACGGGCTCTGGATCCTCACCACTTCAAAGGTCAATGTTTCAGACCGGGAGTCATGCTCATCACCAAACACAACCTCCAAAGTGATCTTGCCAACAGGATATGCCGATTTACCTGGTACTACACCATGAAAAACAATGTTTGACGGTTTAAGACTCTTGTCTGTCAACCCCATGCGACGGAAGGTCTCATAATACAGAATGTTGATACTGCTCCCTCCATCCATGAACACTTTGGTGAACTTATAACCTCCCACCTGAGGTGCCACTACTAAAGCCAGGTGACCCGGATTGTCAACCCGGGGCAGATGATCCTTTCTGCTCCACACAATGGGTTGCTCGGACCACCGCAAATAATGTGGTACTGCCGGTTCAACAGCATTAACTGCCCTCTTGTGAAGCTTCTGATCATGCTTGCACAAACTAGTAGTGAACACATGATACTGCCCGCCATTCAACTGCTTTGGGTGACTTTGATAACCTGACTGCTGCTGATTTCCTTGATTATTCTGTTGGTTATTACCACCTTGGTTGTTCTGGTTGCCCTAATTATTCTGAAATCCAGAGTTTGAACCGCCGCCACCATGAAAACCTGGACCTGAACCGCCGGATGGACCCTGATCATACCGATAGAGATCAAAGTTTTTGAACTCCTTCATAATGTGACAATCTTTCCAAAGATGTGTTGCTAGAACCTCCTTGGTTCCGTGCTTTGGGCAGGGCTGGTTTAACAAACGCTCCAGATTCATACCACCACCACACTGGGGCAGTTTACCCTTATGACGCTGCACATTAGCGTTAGCCACAAAATCTGAATTATCCGCTTTGCGCTTACCATTATTCCCATGGCCTCCTTGGTTGTGCTGCTGTCCCTTTGCACCGCCGTTCTTCTTTCCCTTCTCCGATTTCTCCTCATCAGAATCGGGATCCTTGGTATTATCAGAATCGACATATTTAACCAAGGCTGCCATAAGGGTTCCCATATCATTGAAGTGGCGCTTGAGCCATCCCAACTTCATCTTCAGTGCCTTAAATCGGCAATTACGTTCCAGTGTTATGATTGCCTAGCCAGCGTTAATCCGGTCCGACGAGTGGAAAACCTCTGAAACCCGGCGCATCTAATGAGTGGTTGACTCGTTCTCCCCTTGAACACAAGCATCCAGATCCACAATGGACATAGGCTGTTTACATGTATCCTTGAAATTGGCTATAAACCGGGCCTTCAATTGGTCCCACGACTCGGTGGAGTTAGCTGGTAGATTCTTCAACCATGTACGGGCTATTCCCTCCAACATCATCGTGAAGTACTTTGCACAAGCCGCTTCATCCACATCCAACATCTCCATTGACATCTCATAACTTTCCACCCATGCCTCGGGTGGTTGATCAGCAGTGTAATTAGGCACCTTACATGGACCCTTGAAGTCCTTAGGCAGACGCACATTACGGAGAGCCGGAATGACACACGGTACTCCCCAGGAACTGAAGGCAAGCCCGGTTCCCCGGTCTACTGACGCTGCTGGCTGAACCGGGGCGGGTTGATAACGACCCGCGTACTATGCTGCTAAAGCGGCCTCCCTTCATGCTATGCCATTATCCACCACATCCTGAGCATTTAGTTCACCACGCGCCGGATTGGGCCCTTGAGGGACAATACAGCGCCGCGCGCTGCTGGACACCTCCGGTTCATCTATATGCCTGCTATAGCTTTTGCTCGGACGTGGGGTCATGTGAATCCTGTCTCGGCTATACGAGTAAGCCTACTACTGCATCATAGCAGTTTGAAGAAGATCCCTGGCCCGCCGTGTCTCAACCGCGGCTGGCGATTCACCCTCTATCGGAATAGCTGCCAGCCGGGATGCTGCTGCTATCATATTATCCAAAGGGGTAGAGAAGTAACCTGGCAGGGGTGTGGTATATCGTGGCGGGTTGTCTATCCGTCGAGGTGGACCCATCACCTGAGGTTGATCCGGCGCTCCGGTCCTTGGCACAATAGTCTGGTTCACTGCTGCCAGATTGCTAGTCCCTGCCCCTGGCGTATCAAAGAGATTCATCGCATTGTAATCCGCCGGCAAGCGAGATTGATGTCTCCTCCTGAATACTTCATTTGAGGCATTCCGATCCATCAAAAGTCGATAATTCTCGGCTTGAATCCTCTGCGCCTGGGCATCTAAAGCGGCCCGTTCCTCAGCCATCCTGGTATCTTCTGCCGCCAAGTCCTCCTTGGCTTGCGCTATCTGATCCCGTAACTTAATGACCTCTGCATTATGCCGATCTTGAGTCTCTAGGGTAACTGCTATGGCCAATAACGTTGTCCAGGCGTCATCAATCCGGATAGAATTTGAGCCGGCCGGCGCACAGAGCCTCCTGCCCCTGCTACTGGTCCGGATGCCGCCGCAGTAGAATTTTGTAAAGTTGGCTGTGTTCCAGCCATGAAGATTCCGACTCGATTGGGCGGTTCAAGAAATTCTGGAATACTGGTGCCATCGGAATACCCTTCAAACACACCGTCATGAACTTGATACAGGGATTCGATTTTGCCGGTGGATGATTCGCCGTCGGAATAAGCGACCGTCTCACCTTCGGACATCGGTTCAGATCCGATCCCGTGGACACATCCTACGAACACACGCTTCATGGCGGGCTGAATCCGAGCAGGGCTGGCACGCTGAGCCATCTCGACGAGGTCGGTGCAGATGTCCGGCTCAGGGCCCGATTCGCCGATCTTGCCGATGAAAACATGAATTCCACCAAAGGGGACCCGGTACCCGTACTCAATTGAGCCGGCCTCGGGGCCCCACCCTGCGTCGTCGATGTAGAGCTTGCCTCGCCGACTCTTGGTCATCCGGCCCACTGCGTATCCTTTGAGTCCTTCAAAGCTTCCCTTCAAGAACTCGAAACCATCATGCGATAGCCCCACGGTGGGCGCCAACTGTCGTGGAAATATCACGTCAGATGTCCTCGTGAAAGGACTTAGTCGTGGAGCCATCACTACGAGTTAGCTTAAAGGGGTTAAACTGGACAAAGGACACAAGGGTTTTATACTAGTTCGGCCCCTTCGATGAAGGTAAAGGCCTACGTCTAGTTGTGATGGGATTATTGGGGTCTCAATAACCACGGAGCTAAACACGCTATGCCTGGTTCTCGAGTTGTTCTCTGTTCTCCCTGAACCACCGCCGGGTTGTCCCCTTATATACACGGGTTGACGCCCGGCCGGTTTACAGAGTCCCGAGGCCGGCTTATACAAGTATCCGGCTCGGTCTCTCCTTTCCTAACTTACAATACAAGTTACATGATTATGACAGTTTACCACTATGGGCCCTAATCCGCCTTTGGGCTTCGGGCCTCTAAGCTTCATTAGTAAAGTGCCATATTCTGGGTCTTCACGGGCTTCAATATAGTTGAGTGTGAACCGGCCCCTCCTGGGCGGTTTATACTCAGTAGTGATATCCCCAACAATGATGGTAAGGAAAACTATGCTCAAGTGCTAGAAGAAGAAATCTATAAAATGTTTGGCACTAATTCTTTGAATGATGAGAATGATTGCAATGTTATTAGTATGAATTCTTTGAATACCCATGATGCTAATGATATGCAAAGCCACAAGCTTGGGGATGCTATGTTTGATGAATATGATATTTTTTGTCCCCCAAGTTTTGATGAGCAAATTTATTTTGACGATAGCATGCCTCCTATTTATGATGATTATATTGATGAACGTGGGTTTGGAAGAGTGTCAACTTTAGGTAGTGTTGATCCCACTATTTTGGGGGGTGTTGAATCTTATAATATTTATGAAAGTGGATTTGGAGAGGTCATGACTTTATTTAGTGATGAATCCACTATTTCGGAAGAGGTTCCAATTGATTATGAGAACAAAGTTGCTACCTATGATGATTATTGTGATGAAACTTATGCTATAAAAAGTAGTGATGATTATATTTATAAAACTTGTCATGATTATGATTACCCTTTATCTGAACATTACTCTTTTAATGTGGAAACAATTTTTAGTGTTCAAGTCTTTTATGATACTCCCACTATTCTGAATGAGAAGAAGTTTGCTTATGTGGAGAGTAGTAAATTTTCTATGCTTGTAGATCATGAAAAGAATGCTTTAGGTGCTGGTTATATTGTTGAATTCATTCATGATGCTACTGAAAATTATTATGAGGGAGGAACATATGCTTGTAGGAATTGCAATAATGTCAAGTTTCCTCTCTATGTGTTGAAAATTTTGAAGCTATGCTTGTTGTACCTTCCTATGCTAGTTGATTATTGTTCACATAAGTTGTTTGCTCACAAAATCCCTATGCATAGGAAGTGGGTTAGGCTTAAATGTGCTAGTCATATGCTTCATGATGCTCCCGTTATGTTCCAATTCTTATCTTTTATGTGAGCATCATTGCCATCATCATGCCTAGCTAGAAAGGCATTAAAGAAAAGTGCTTGTTGGGAGACAACCCAATATTTACCTTACTGTTTTTGTGTGTACACATGATTATGCTACTGTAGTGATCATGTTTTATAGCTTTTGTTTCAATAAAGTGCCAAGTAGAGCCTTTGGGAAGACTTGGGTGAAGTCTATGTGATGTTGCTGTGAAAAATAGAAACTTTAGCGCTCACGAGATTAGCTGCCATTTTTACTAGAGAGTGATTTTAGGTTGATTATTTTTGCAGATGATTAATAGACAAATTCCTCAGGTCCACAAATTGATTTCAGAATTTTTGGGGTTCCATAAGTATACGTTTGATACAGATTACTACAGACTGTTCTGTTTTTGACATATTCTGTTTTTTTACTGGATCTTTTAAGTAGTGGTATGACAGATTCTGTTTTCATCGTGTTGTTTTGCTTATTTTAATGAATCTATGGCTAGTATGTAAGGGTATGAACCATAGAGAAGTTGGAATACAGTAGTTTTAACACCAATATGAATTTATAATGAGTTCATTACAGTACCTTAAAGTGGTGATTTACTTTCTTACACTAACGGAGCTTACGAGTTTTGTCTTGAGTTTTGTGCGGTTGAAGTTTTCAAGTTTTGGGTAAAAGATTCAATGGACTATGGAATAAGGAGTGGCAAGAGCCTAATCTTGGGGATACCCAAGGCACCCCAAGGTAATATTCAAGGACAACCAAGCAACTAAGCTTGGGGATGCCCCGGATGGCATCCCCTCTTTCGTCTTCGTTCATCGGCAACTTTACTTGGAGCTATATTTTTATTCGCCACATGATATGTGTTTTGCTTGGAGCATCATTTTATTTTGTTAGTATTTGATTTCTGTTATTTAGAATAATGTTTTTCATCTTTAGGTTCAATAAAAATGTCAAGGATAGCCTTTACCATGCTTATTTTGCTAGTATACATGTTGCTGTTTGAAAACAGAAAGTTTACCGCTGTTGCAAAAAGTCCCTAGAAAAGTCAGAGAGTGATATAATATTGAATCTTTTTGCATGATGAGCTCTGATAAATATTTTACAGCGTAGTATTTTTCTCATAATTTTTGGATTTAGGGAAGTATGATGAATCTTGCATTCTTTACAGACTATACTGTTTTGGCAGATTGCTGTTATGGTTGCATTGTTTGCATATGTTTGCTTGTTTAATGATTCTATTTGAGGATAGGGGTATTAAATGTGCAGAGGCATTTAGTATTAAATGTTGAATAATAATATTAGTGATTTGTTACAGTAGAAAATGATAAGGTTTTGCATTGATTTATACTAACCTATCTCACGAGTTCTTGTTGAGTTTGTTGTGAATGAAGCTTTTGATAAAAAGAGAAACCATGATATGAAAGGAATTAAGGAGACATAAAAGCTCAATCTTGGGGATGCCCAAGGAACCCCAAGATAATATTTCAAGAAGTCTCAAGCATCTAAGCTTGGGGATGCCCCGGTAGGCATCCCACCTTTCTTCTTCAACAATTATCGGTTAGTATCGGTTGAACCTAAGTTTTTGCTTCTTCACATGAGTCGTGCTATCCTTGCAATGTAATTTTGTTTTGTTTTGCTTGCTGTTTGAATACAATACCAAGATCTGAAATTCTTAAATGTTAGAGATTCTTCGCATAGCTACGTAATTATTTAACTACTCATTGATCTTCACTTATATCTTTTTGGAGTAGTTATTCATTTACTCGTGTGCTTCACTTATATCCTATGAGTAAATGGTTGAATGATTTGAATGTCATAAATCTGAAATTTTATATGCCTCATTTTCTTATCCCATGGGGAGTAATGACTTCACATCTAAGAAGTAGAGGTTGTAAATTTATTGACGGTTAGCAAGCATTGTATTGGCCATTTGAACAATTGATGAAAGAATATTGAAGGAAGAGATACTTCACATATAAATATACTATCCTAGACATCTTTTATAGTTGTGAGCACTCATTAAGTATGACATGCTAAAGAGTTGATGTTGGACAAGGAAGACAACGTAATGGGTTATGTTTTCTCACATCTCAATTAAAGTATATTGTCATGGATCATTCAAACATGCTGAGCTTGCATTCCCCCCTCATGCTAGCCAAAATTCCTTGCACCAAGTAGAGATACTACTTGTGCTTCCAAATATCCTTAAACCCACTTTTGCCATGAGAGTCCACCATACCTACCTATGGATTGAGTAAGATCCTTCAAGTAAGTTGTCATCGGTGCAAGCAATAAAAATTGCTCTCTAAATATGCATGACTTATTAGTGCGGAGAAAATAAGCTTTGTACGATCTTGTTATGGAAGCAATAAAAGCGATGGACTGGATAATAAAGGTCCATATACAAGGGGCAATATAAAGTGGCATTCTTTTGCATTAAGATTTTGTGTATCAAACCCTAAAAGTGCATGACAACCTCTGCTTCCCTCTGCGAAGGGCCTATCTTTTACTTTATGTCTTTTACTTTATGCAAGAGTCAAGGTGATCTTCACCTTTCCTTTTTCATTTTATCCTTTGGCAAGCACTCTGTGTTGGGGTGATCCTGATATATATATATCCAATTGAACGTAAGTTAGCATGAAGTATTATTGTTGACATCACCCAAAGGTGAATACGTTTGGAGGCAACACTATAAGCCCCTATCTTTCTCAGTGTCCGATTAAAACTCCATAACCACAAGTATTGCGTGAGTGTTAGCAATTGTAGAAGACTATATGATAGTTGAGTATGTGGAGTTTGCTATTCCTGAAAATAAGATGAATTGCAATTGTTTGATGACTAAGAATGAAGTTTGCTAGTTTTCAAGAAAGTTTATGGTCTATGCTTTAACATGTGAATTGCTTGTTACTTGATTATGAAAAGTTTTATGAGATGAACTACTATTATGACATATAATGATGCTAGTAAAGGTGATTGAAATTATCATTGATCAAACTTGTGCACCTCTAGCATTCACACTTCATAAATTCTTACTTTATCATTTACCTACTCGAGGACGAGTAGGAATTAAGCTTGGGGATGCTGATACGTCTCCAATGTATCTATAATTTATGAAGCATTCATGCTATGTTATTATCTGTTTTGAATGATTACGGGCTTTATTATACACTTTTATATCACTTTTGGGACTAACCTATTAACTGGAGGCCCAGCCCATATTGCTGTTTTATTGCCTGTTTCAGTATTTCAAAGAAAAGGAATATCAAATGGAGTCCAAACGGAATGAAACCTTCGGCAAAGTTATTTTTGGAACAGAACCAATCCCAGGAACTTGAAGTGCAAGCCAGGGGATCATCGAGGAGGCCACGAGATAGGGGGGCACGCCCACCCCCCTGAGCGCGCCCTACCTTCTCGTGGGCCCCTCGAGGCTCCCCCGACTAACTTCTTTCGCCTATATAGTCCCACATACCCTAAAAACATCTAGGGAGAAGATAGATCGGGAGTTCCGCCGCCACAAGCCTCTGTAGCCACCAAAAACCAATCGGGACCCTGTTCCGGCACCCTGCCGGAGGGGGGATCCCTCACCAGTGGCCATCTTCGTCATCCCGGCGCTCTCCATGACGAGGAGGGAGTAGTTCACCCTCGGGGCTGAGGGTATGTGTTGGGGAACATAGTAATTTCAAAATTTTCCTACGCACACGCAAGATCATGGTGATGGCATAGCAACGAGAGGGGAGAGTGTTGTCCACGTACCCTCGTAGACCGTAAGTGGAAGTGTTAGCACAACGCGGTTGATGTAGTCGTACGTCTTCACGATTTGACCGATCCAAGCACCAAACGTACGACACCTCCGAGTTCAGCACACGTTCAGCTCGATGACGATCCCCGGGCTCCGATCCAGCAAAGCTTCGGGGATGAGTTCCGTCAGCATGACGACATGGTGATGATGATGATCTTCTACCGGCGTAGGGCTTCGCCTAAACTCCGCGACGATATGACCGAGGTGGAATATGGTGGAGGGGGGCACCGCACACGGCTAAGGAACGATCCGTAGATCAACTTGTGTGTTCTAGGGTGCCCCCCTGCCCCTGTATATAAAGGAGCAAGGGGGAGGCCGGCCGGCCCTTGTGGGTGCGCCAAGGAGGAGGAGTCCTCCTCCTAGTAGGAGTAGGACTCCCCCTTTCCTACTCCTACTAGGAGGGGGAAGGAAGGGGGAGAGGGGGAAGGAAAGAGGGGGGGCGCCGCCCCCCTCCTAGTCCAATTCGGACCAGAGGGAGAGGGGGCGCGCGGCCCACCCTGGCCGCCCCTCTCTCTTTCCACCAAGGCCCATGTGGCCCATTATCTCTCCCCGGGGGGTTCCGGTAACCCTCTGACACTTCGGTTTTCTCCAAAAACGTCCGGAACACTTCCGGTGTCCGAATATAGTCGTCCAATATATCAATCTTTATGTCTCGAGCATTTCGAGACTCCTCGTCATGTCTGTGATCACAACTGGGACTCCGAACAAACTTCGGTACATCAAAACTTATAAACTCATAATAAAACTATCATCGTAACGTTAAGCGTGCGGACCCTACGGGTTCGAGAACTATGTATACATGACCTAGAACTATTCTCGGTCAATAACCAATAGCAGAACCTGGATGCCCATATTGGTTCCTACATATTCTACGAAGATCTTTATCGGTCAAACCGCATAACAACATACGTTGTTCCCTTTGTCATCGGTATGTTACTTGCTCGAGATTTGATCGTCGGTGTCCAATACCTAGTTCAATCTCGTTACCGGCAAGTCTCTTTACTCGTTACGTAATGCATCATCCCGTAACCAACTCATTGGTCACATTGCTTGCAAGGCTTATAGTGATGTGCATTACCGAGAGGGCCCAGAGATACCTCTCCGACAATTGGAGTGACAAAACCTAATCTCGAAATACACCAACTCAACATGTACCTTCGGAGACACCTGTAGTACTCCTTTATAATCACCCAGTTACGTTGTGACGTTTGGTAGTACCCAAAATGTTCCTCCGGTAAACGGGAGTTGCATAATCTCATAGTTACAGGAACATGTATAAGTCATGAAGAAAGCAATAGCAATATACTAAACGATCAAGTGCTAGGCTAACGGAATGGGTCATGTCAATCACATCATTCTCCTAATGATGTGATCCCATTAATCAAATGACAACACATGTCTATGGTTAGGAAACATAACCATCTTTGATTAATGAGCTAGTCAAGTAGAGGCATACTAGTGACTATATGTTTGTCTATGTATTCGCACATGTATCATGTTTCCGGTTAATACAATTCTAGCATGAATAATAAACATTTATCATGATATGAGGAAATAAATAATAACTTTATTATTGCCCCTAGGGCATATTTCCTTCAGTCTCCCACTTGCACTAGAGTCAATAATCTAGATTACATAGTAATGATTCTAACACCCATGGAGTCTTGGTGCTGATCATGTTTTGCTCGTGAGAGAGGTTTAGTCAATGGGTCTGCAACATTCAGATTCGTATGTATCTTGCAAATTTCTATGTCTCCCACTTGGACTTGGTCCCGGATGGAATTGAAGCGTCTCTTGATGTGCTTGGTCCTCTTGTGAAATCTGGATTCCTTTGCCAAAGCAATTGCACCAGTATTGTCATAGAAGATCTTCATTGGTCCCGATGCACTACGTATGACACCTAGATCGGAAATGAACTCCTTCATCTTGACTCCTTCATTTGCTGCTTCCGAAGAAGCTATGTACTCCGCTTCACATGTAGATCCCGCCACGACGCTTTGTTTAGAACTGCACCAACTTACAGCTCCACCGTTTAATAAAAACACGTATCTGGTTTGCGATTTAGAATCGTCCGGATCAGTGTCAAAGCTTGCATCGACATAACCATTTACGACTAGCTCTTTGTCACCTCCATATACGAGAAACATATCCTTAGTCCTTTTTAGGTATTTCAGGATGTTCTTGACCGCTGTCCAGTGATCCACTCCTGGATTACTTTGGTACCTCCCTGCCAAACTTATTGCTAAGCATACGTCAGGTCTGGTACACAGCATTGCATACATGATAGAGCCTATGGCTGAAGCATAGGGAATATCTCTCATTTTCTCTCTATCTTCTGCTGTGGTCGGGCATTGAGTTTGACTCAACTTCACACCTTGAAGCACGTGCAAGAACCCTTTCTTTGCCTGATCCATTTTGAACTTTTTCAAAATTTTATCAAGGTATGTGCTTTGTGAAAGTCCTATTAAGCGTCTTGATCTATCTCTATAGATCTTGATGCCCAATATGTAAGCAGCTTCACCTAGATCTTTCATTGAAAAACTTTTATTCAAGTATCCCTTTATGCTATCCAGAAATTCTATATCATTTCCAATTAATAATATGTCATCTACATATAATATCAGAAATGCTACAGAGCTCCCACTCACTTTCTTGTAAATACAGGCTTCTCCAAAAGTCTGTATAAAACCATATGCTTTGATCACACTATCAAAGCATTTATTCCAACTCCGAGATGCTTGCACCAGTCCATAAATGGATCGCTGGAGCTTGCACACTTTGTTAGCACCTTTTGGATCAACAAAACCTTCTGGCTGCATCATATACAACTCTTCTTCCAGAAAT
This sequence comes from Triticum aestivum, assembly GCF_018294505.1. Taxonomy (NCBI): domain Eukaryota; kingdom Viridiplantae; phylum Streptophyta; class Magnoliopsida; order Poales; family Poaceae; genus Triticum; species Triticum aestivum. The sequence goes on along the minus strand of NC_057807.1, from coordinate 437,198,872 downwards.
CCATTCAAGAATGCAGTTTTGACATCCATTTGCCAGATTTCATAATCATGAAATGCAGCAACAGCTAACATGATTCGGACAGACTTAAGCATCGCTACGAGTGAGAAAGTCTCATCGTAGTCAACCCCTTGAACTTGTCGAAAACCTTTCGCAACAAGTCGAGCTTTATAGACAGTTACATTACCATCAACGTCAGTCTTCTTCTTAAATATCCATTTATTCTCAATGGCTTGCCGATCATCGGGCAAGTCAACCAAAGTCCATACTTTGTTCTCATACATGGATCCCATCTCAGATTTCATGGCCTCTAGCCATTTTGCGGAATATGGGCTCATCATCGCTTCCTCATAGTTCGTAGGTTCATCATGGTCAAGTAACATGACTTCCAGAATAGGATTACCGTACCACTCTGGTGCGGATCTTACTCTGGTAGACCTACGAGGTTCAGTAGAAACTTGATCTGAAGTTTCATGATCAATATCATTAGCTTCCTCACTAATTGGTGTAGTTGTCACAGGAACCGGTTCTTGTGATGAACTACTTTCCAACAAGGGAGTAGATACAGTTATCTCATCAAGTTCTACTTTCCTCCCACTCACTTCTTTCGAGAGAAACTCCTTCTCTAGAAAGGATCCGATTTTAGCAACAAAAATCTTGCCCTCAGATCTGTGATAGAAGGTGTACCCAATGGTCTCTTTTGGGTATCCTATGAAGACACATTTCTCCGATTTAGGTTCGAGCTTATCTAGTTGAAGTTTCTTCACATAAGCATCGCAGCCCCAAACTTTAAGAAACGACAACTTTGGTTTCTTGCCAAACCACAGTTCATAAGGCGTCGTCTCAACGGATTTTGATGGTGCCCTATTTAACGTGAATGCGGCCGTCTCTAAAGCATAACCCCAAAATGATAGCGGTAAATCAGTAAGAGACATCATAGATCGCACCATATCTAGTAAAGTACGATTACGATGTTCGGACACACCATTTCGTTGTGGTGTTCCGGGTGGCGTGAGTTGCGAAACTATTCCGCATTGTTTCAAATGTAAACCAAACTCGTAACTCAAATATTCTCCTCCACGATCAGATCGTAGAAACTTTATTTTCTTGTTACGATGATTTTCCACTTCACTCTGAAATTCTTTGAACTTTTCAAATGTTTCAGACTTGTGTTTCATCAAGTAGATATACCCATATCTGCTCAAGTCATCTGTGAAGGTGAGAAAATAACGATACCCGCCGCGAGCCTCAACATTCATTGGACCACAAACATCAGTATGTATGATTTCCAACAAATCAGTTGCTCGCTGCATAGTTCCGGAGAACGGAGTTTTAGTCATCTTGCCCATAAGGCACGGTTCGCAAGTACCAAGTGATTCATAATCAAGTGATTCCAAAAGCCCATCAGTATGGAGTTTCTTCATGCGCTTTACACCGATATGACCTAAACGGCAGTGCCATAAATAAGTTGCACTATCATTATCAACTCTGCATCTTTTGGTTTCAACACTATGAATATGTGTATCACTACTATCGAGATTCAATAAAAATAGACCACTCTTCAAGGGTGCATGACCATACAAGATATTACTCATATAAATAGAACAACCATTATTCTCTGATTTAAATGAATAACCGTCTCGCATCAAACAAGATCCAGATATAATGTTCATGCTTAACGCTGGCACCAAATAACAATTATTTAGGTCTAACTAATCCCGATGGTAGATGTAGAGGTAGCGTGCCAACCGCGATCACATCGACTTTGGAACCATTTCCCACGCACATCGTCACCTCGTCCTTAGCCAATCTTCGCTTAATCCGTAGTCCCTATTTCGAGTTGCAAATATTAGCAATAGAACCAGTATCAAATACCCAGGTACTACTGCGACCATTAGTAAGGTACACATCAATAACATGTATATCACATATACCTTTGTTCACTTTGCCATCCTTTTTATCCGCCAAATACTTGGGGCAGTTCCGCTTCCAGTGTCCAGTCTGCTTGTAGTAGAAGCACTCAGTTTCAGGCTTTGGTCCAGACTTGGGTTTCTTCTCTTGAGCAACAACTTGTTTGCTGTTCTTCTTGAAGTTCCCCTTCTTCTTCCCTTTGCCCTTTTTCTTGAAACTGGTGGTCTTGTTAACCATCAACACTTGATGCTCCTTCTTGATTTCTACCTCCGCGGCTTTTAGCATTGCGAAGAGCTCGGGAATAGTATTGTCCATCCCTTGCATATTATAGTTCATCACGAAGCTCTTGTAGCTTGGTGGCAGTGATTGGAGAATTCTATCAATGACACTATCATCGGGAAGATTAACTCCCAGTTGAATCAAGTGATTATTATACCCAGACATTTTGAGTATGTGTTCACTGACATAACTATTATCCTCCATCTTGCAGCTATAGAACTTATTGGAGACTTCATATCTCTCAATCCGGGCATTTGCTTGAAATATTAACTTCAACTCCTGGAACATCTCATATGCCCCATGACGTTCAAAACGTCGTTGAAGACCCGGCTCTAAGCCGTAAAGCATGGCACACTGAACTATCGAGTAGTCATCAGCTTTGCTCTGCCAGACGTTCTTAACGTCGTCAGTTGCATCATCAGCAGGCCTGGCACCCAGCGGTGCTTCCAGGACGTAATTCTTCTGTGCAGCAATGAGGATAATCCTCAGGTTACGGACCCAGTCCGTGTAATTGCTACCATCATCTTTCAACTTTGCTTTCTCAAGGAACGCATTAAAATTCAACGGAACAACATCACGAGCCATCTATCTACAACAAACATAGACAAGAAAAATACTATCAGGTACTAAGTTCATGATAAATTTAAGTTCAATTAATCATATTACTTAAGAACTCCCACTTAGACAGACATCTCTCTAGTCATCTAAGTGATCACGTGATCCAAATCAACTAAACCATGTCCGATCATCACGTGAGATGGAGTAGTTTCAATGGTGAACATCATTATGTTGATCATATCTACTATATGATTCACGCTCGACCTTTCGGTCTCCGTGTTCCGAGGCCATATCTGTATATGCTAGGCTCGTCAAGTTTAACCCGAGTATTCCGCGTGTGCCACTGTTTTGCACCCGTTGTATTTGAACGTAGAGCCTATCACACCCGATCATCACGTGGTGTCTCAGCACGAAGAACTTTCGCAACGGTGCATACTCAGGGAGAACACTTCTTGATAATTAGTGAGAGTTCATCTTAAAATGCTACCATCAATCAAAGCAAGATAAGATGCATAAAGGATAAACATCACATGCAATCAATATAAGTGATATGATATGGCCATCATCATCTTGTGCTTGTGATCTCCATCTTCGAAGCACCGTCGTGATCACCATCGTCACCGGCGCGACACCTTGATCTCCATCGTAGTATCATTGTCGTTACGCCATCTATTGCTTCTATGACTATCGCTACCGCTTAGTGATAAAGTAAAGCAATTACAGGGCGTTTGCATTTCATACAATAAAGCGACAACCATATGGCTCCTGCCAGTTGCCGATAACTTCGGTTACAAAACATGATCATCTCATACAATAAAATATAACATCACGTCTTGACCATATCACATCACAACATGCCCTGCAAAAACAAGTTAGACGTCCTCTACTTTGTTGTTGCAAATTTTACGTGGCTGGTACGGGCTTAGCAAGAACCGTTCTTACCTACGCATCAAAACCACAACGATAGTTTGTCAAGTTAGTGTTGTTTTAACCTTCGCAAGGACCGGGCGTAGCCACACTCGATTCAGCTAAAGTGAGAGAGACAGACACCCGCCAGCCACCTTTAAGCACAAGTGCTCGTAACGGTGAAACCAGTCTCGCATAAGCGTACGCGTAATGTCGGTCCGGGCCGCTTCATCTCACAATACCGCCGAACCAAAGTATGACATGCTGGTAAGCAGTATGACTTGTATCGCCCACAACTCACTTGTGTTCTACTCGTGCATATAACATCAACGCATAAAACCTAGGCTCGGATGCCACTGTTGGGGAACATAGTAATTTCAAAATTTTCCTACGCACACACAAGATCATGGTGATGGCATAGCAACGAGAGGGGAGAGTGTTGTCCACGTACCCTCGTAGACCGTAAACGGAAGCGTTAGCACAACGCGGTTGATGTAGTCGTACGTCTTCACGATCTGACCGATCCAAGCACCGAACGTACGGCACCTCCGAGTTCAGCACACGTTCAGCTCGATGACGATCCCCGGGCTCCGATCCAGCAAAGCTTTGGGGATGAGTTCCGTCAGCACGATGGCGTGGTGACGATGATGATGTTCTACCGGCGCAGGGCTTCGCTTAAACTCCACGACGATATGACCGAGGTGGAATATGGTGGAGGGGGCACCGCACACGGCTAAGGAACGATCCGTAGATCAACTTGTTGTTCTAGGGTGCCCCCCTGCCCCTATATATAAAGTTGCAAGGGGGGAGGCCGGCCGGCCCTTGTGGGTGCGCCAAGGAGGAGGAGTCCTCCTCCTAGTAGGAGTAGGACTCCCCCTTTCCTACTCCTACTAGGAGGGGGAAGGAAGGGGGAGAGGGGGAAGGAAAGAGGGGGGGGGGGGCGCCGCCCCCCCTCCCAGTCCAATTCGGACCAGAGGGAGAGGGGGCGCGCGGCCCACCCTGGCCGCCCCTCTCTCTTTCCACCAAGGCCCATGTGGCCCATTATCTCTCCCAGGGGGGTTCCGTTAACCCTCCGGCACTCCGGTTTTCTCCGAAAACGTCTGGAACACTTCCGATGTCTGAATATAGTCGTCCAATATATCAATCTTTATGTCTCGACCATTTCGAGACTCCTCGTCATGTCCGTGATCACATCCGGGACTCCGAACAAACTTCGGTACATCAAAACTTATAAACTCATAATAAAACTGTCATCGTAACGTTAAGCATGCGGACCCTACGGGTTCGAGAACTATGTAGACATGACCTAGAACTATTCTCGGTCAATAACCAATAGCGGAACCTGGATTCCCATATTGGTTCCTACATATTCTACGAAGATCTTTATCGGTCAAACCGCATAACAACATACGTTGTTCCCTTTGTCATCGGTATGTTACTTGCCCGAGATTTGATCGTCGGTATCCAATACCTACTTCAATCTCGTTACTGGCAAGTCTCTTTACTCGTTACGTAATGCATCATCCCGTAACCAACTCATTGGTCACATTGCTTGCAAGGCTTATAGTGATGTGCATTACCGAGAGGGCCCAGAGATACCTCTCCGACAATCGGAGTGACAAAACCTAATCTCGAAATACGCCAACTCAACATGTACCTTCGGAGACACCTGTAGTACTCCTTTATAATCACCCAGTTACGTTGTGACGTTTGGTAGTACCCAAAGTGTTCCTCCGGTAAACGGGAGTTGCATAATCTCATAGTTACAGGAACATGTATAAGTCATGAAGAAAGCAATAGCAATATACTAAATGATCAAGTGCTAGGCTAACGGAATGGGTCATGTCAATCACATCATTCTCCTAATGATGTGATCCCGTTAATCAAATGACAACACATGTCTATGGTTAGGAAACATAACCATCTTTGATTAATGAGCTAGTCAAGTAGAGGCATACTAGTGACTATATGTTTGTCTATGTATTCACACATGTATCATGTTTCCGGTTAATACAATTCTAGCATGAATAATAAACATTTATCATGATATGAGGAAATAAATAATAACTTTATTATTGCCTCTAGGGCATATTTCCTTCAGTATGTACCAGTAGGTATGTGTTTGATCTCTCTCTCTCTCTCTCTCTCTCTCTCGTGTTCCCTCTATGGCACGATCTTGATGTATCCCGAGCTTTGCTATTATAGTTGGATCTTATGATGTTTCTCCCCCTCTACTCTCTTGTAATGGATTGAGTTTTCCCTTTGAAGTTATCTTATTGGATTGAGTCTTTAATGATTTGAGAACACTTGATGTATGCCTTGCCGTGCTTATCTGGTGACAATGGGATATCATGTGCCACTTGATGTATGTTTTGGTGACCAACTTGTGGGTTCCGCCCATGAACCTATGCATAGGGGTTGGCACACGTTTTCGTCTTGACTCTCCGGTAGAAACTTTGGGGCACTCTTTGAAGTACTTTGTGTTGGTTGAATAGATGAATCTGAGATTGTGTGATGCATATCGTATAATCATGCCCACGGATACTTGAGGTGACAATGGAGTATCTAGGTGACATTAGGGTTTTGGTTGATTTGTGTCTTAAGGTGTTATTCTAGTACGAACTCTTGAATAGATTGATCCGAAAGAATAACTTTGAGGTGGTTTCGTACCCCTACCATAATCTCTTCGTTTGTTCTCCGCTATTAGTGTCTTTAGAGTGACTCTTTGTTGCGTGTTGAGGGATTGTTATATGATCTATCTATGTTATTATTGTTGAGAGAACTTGCAGTAGTGAAAGTATGAACCTTAGGCCTTGTTTCCTACCATTGCAATACCGTTTACGCTCACTTTTATCATTAGTTACCTTGCTGTTTTTATAATTTCAGATTACAAATACCTTTATCTACCATCCATATTGCACTTGTATCACCATTTCTTCGCCGAACTAGTGCACCTATACAATTTGCCATTGTATTGGGTGTGTTGGGGACACAAGAGACTCTTTGTTATTTGGTTGCAGGGTTGTTTGAGAGAGACCACCTTCATCCTACGCCTCCCACGGATTGATAAACCTTAGGTCATCCACTTGAGGGAAATTTGCTACTGTCCTACAAACCTGTGCACTTGCAGGCCCAACAACGTCTACAAGAAGAAGGTTGTGTAGTAGACATCACTGCTTTCCTCTCGGCTTCGGCCACAACCTTCTTCAAGGCCTCAATTTCGGCCAACGCCCCTAGAGCACATTATCAAAAGATTGTTATCATGCACACTCATCCTTTCGTGCTACATAAACAAGGTTTCTACATACCTTGATTATCCTCCAGCTGTCTCTTCACTTGGCCAAGTTCTCCTTCGGCCCGCTCCAGACTACGCCTCAGTACGGATACTTCCACAGCTTGAGAGGTTGCAGTCGCTACAGATGCCTACTGGTCAAAAGGAGTGATAAATGTCATCAAGTGAGTCTCCTGTGAACATGAATTTGATCCCCTGTCCGGTTCTCTCTTTCATCGAACAGTGTATCAGGGGCTACTATATATACCATGGCATTCTCCTAGAAACTCATAAAACATACCTCAAAGCCTCTTATGAGGCTGACACAGGATTCGTTCAATCCACTCTTAGTAGACTGTATCTTCTCAATCACCGCACTCATGAGGGCGCGGTGTTCATCAACGATGGAGGCACCCTTCAGCGCCGCCAATAAAGCATCCGACACCCCTTGTTGAAAAGAGGTGGCCGGTAGATGGGACTCGGGGACCTTATGGATCTCTAGAATCATGTCCGGCTTGGGTCCGGATTCAGGATGACCCCTCACCGTCGACACCCACGGGAGTTTTCTCTCCAATGTAACCAGCCCCAGCAGTATGGCCTCCTGGCGCCGCCTTCACGACCTTCTCCCCTACTCCGAGGCCTGGGTCCTTCTAGGACGAAACCTCGGTTTCATTCCTACGTTTGGAAGAGGAGGCCTTCAGGGGTGTCCCGCTCCCCATAGCGTCCGAACCCAGCAGATCTCCTGATGAGGATTGTTCGGCGCGGGGCTCCGCCGGACTGAAAAAGAAAAGCACGGCTCAGATTAGAATGTGATGCCATGACAAGTTCGGACGCATGAGTGTGTTCGGATTTTATACTTACGAGTTCACCAGGGGCTCGGCCTTGGGATCCCACTCCAGGCTGCTATCGGTGGCGCCAGTGGACTCCTCTTGAAGAGGAGTTTTCCCCCTCTTAGGTGAATCGGCCTCCAAGGAGCTGGAGACCGTTGTTTTCTTCTTTCCCCCTGTGGGGGATTCGTCGTCCTCCTCCTTGTCCTCTTCGGAGGAAGAATGGGCAGTGGAGTCTTTGGATTTTGTGTCCGTGGTACCACGGCGAGGGAGGCCGCCCTGGTCTTCTTGACCTCCTTCTCGGTCTTCTTCTTTGGTGCTTTATATGGCGCCGGGACCAGCATCTTCGTCAGAAGTGGGCCAGACGGTTCTTCTGGCAAAGGGGCAAGACAGTAGATCCGCCTCGCCTTCTTTGCCCAGCCCTAGGAAAATGATGGGAAATATGTTAAGTGTTTTTCTGAGGATGTACGGACGGAATGCACGAATTGTCAAACATTCAGTTGCTTACCGAACTTGCGGGGCAGGACAGTTGGTACATGCGGTCCTCGGTGGAGTCCGGCCCCGGTTTGCCGGACTTGAAAAGCACCTTCCAGATGTCCTTGTGTGTAGAGCCAAAGAGCTCTAGCAGGGTCTGGTGCTTGGCCAGGTCGAACTCCCATAGATTGCAAGCTCGGTGTTGACATGGTAGAATCCGGCGAACCAACATCACCTGGACTACATTGACGAGCTTGACGCTCTTGTCTTCCATGTCTTGGACGCACGTCTGGAGCTCTGATAGCTCGTCAGACGATGCCCAGCTCAGGCCCTTCTCGTGCCAGGACATAAGTCGCAGGGGGGCACCGGATCTGAACTCCGGAATGGCGGTCCACTCCTTGCCACGCGGCTCGGTGATGTAGAACCACTACTGCTGCCACTCCTTGACGAAATCATTGAAAGTCCCTGTCGGCCATGTGGCATTAGGCATCTTGCTCACCATGCCGCCTCCGCATTCGACATGCTCGCCGCTCACTACCTTGGGCTTTACATTAAAAACCTTTAGCCATAAGCCGAAGTGCAGCGAAACGCAGAGAAAGGCCTCGCACACGACTATGAATGTCGAGATGTTGAGGAAAGAGTTTGGGGATAGATCATGTAAATCAATCCCGTAGTAATACATGACGCTGCAAACAAATGGGTGGAGGGGAAACCCTAGCCCGCAGACAAAGTGAGGAAGAAATACCACCCTCTCGTGGGGTTCCAGGGTGGGGACGATTTGTCCTGCCGTCGGAAGACGGTGGCTAATTCTCTTGGCCAGATACCCGCCCCCCCGAAGCTTTTTGATATCCTTCTCCCGGATGGTAGAGGCCATCCACTTGCCTCCTGCTCCGGATCCGGACATCTTCGGGAAGCCTTTTTGGGCGGAGAAGAGGAGCGCTTGGGCACTAGGGCTCGAGCGGAAAGGAATGGATGAGCAGAGAAGGGCGTGGGTGAAAGGGAAGGTTCTTATCCCCTTATAAAGGTAGCAAAGATCCTGTGCCTCCCCACTTGCCCGCTAAAAACGCTTATTCCCCCAAGCGCCACGATTGATGGCACGGTTGGGTTACCCACACCCGTATTGATGAGAATCCCGCAAGGGACACGATCTCTTCTTCGACAAGACGTGCCGATAAAACCGCTTGCGATATGTGCGGTGGCTGGTTGTGAAAAATGGTTCGAATAGTGACCGGACCATGGCGTGATGTCGTAAAAAGTTGTCAGCAGATTAGATTTGTGGAATATTATACTCTCTACGGTTGAATGTGGAATTTGTTTTGCAGAGCCGGACACGGTCCTTCTGTTCTAAATGTCTTACGAAGTATTTGGAGAAGAAACCCGCCTTGTAATGCTGAAGACAATCTGCGCGCCGGACTCATCGTCATTGAAGCTGGTTCAGGGGCTACTGAGGGAGTCCTGGATTAGACAGCCAGACTATATACTTTGGCCAGACTGTTGGACTATGAAGATACAAGATTGAAGACTTCGTCCCGTGTCCGGATGGGACTCTCCTTTGCGTGGAAGGCAAGCTTGGATATTCGAATATGTAGATTTCCTTCTCTGTAACCGACTCTGTGTAACCCTAGCCCCATCCGGTGTCTATATAAACCGAAGGGTTTAGTTTGTAGGACAACAATAATCAGAATCATAGGCTAGCTCCTAGGGTTTAGCCTCTATGATCTCGTGGTAGATCAACTCTTGTAATACTCATATCATCAAGATCAATCAAGCAGGAAGTAGGGTATTACCTCCATCGAGAGGGCCCGGACCTGGGTAAAACATCCTGTCCCCTGCCTCCTGTTACCATTAGCCTTAGACACATAGTTCGGGACCCCCTACCCGAGATCCGCCGGTTTTGACACCGACTGAGGGTTAGATGAATAGTAGATGATGGAGGGGTGGATGAATAGTAGCCCATGGAGGGGTGGTTAAACAGGAGCCCGTGGAGAGGGGTGGTTGAATAGTAGCCGGTGGAGTAGCGCGCGGTGGAGGCTGGATGAACAGGAGCCCGTGGAGGCTGGAGGAGGTCGACGGTGGATGAACAGTAGCCCGTGGAGGCTGGAGGAGGTCGATGGTGTAGATGAATAGTATCCCGTGGAGTCCTGTTTTGCGGTACGCCACACCCCTCCCGATGAACAGGACCCCCGTTTCGACCGTAGAGCTCCAACACAAGTCCGTTTCATCCGTTTTGCGGTACGCCACACCCCTCCCAATCAACAGGACCCCCGCTTCGCCCGTAGGAGGTCTGTTTCCTCTATTTTGCGGTACGCCAGACCCCTCCCGATGAACAGGATCCCGTTTCGAATGTGGCCGGTCAAACACAAGGCCATTTCCTTCGTTCTACAGTACGCCAGGCCTTGTTTCCATCGCATGTTCCATCCAAGCCCTCCCGATGAACACGACGATGCATTCCATTCCAACCCAGCCGGTTGGCTCCCCATGAACACGACGACGACGCAGTTTCTCCGTTCCGACCCAGCCATGTACACAAGCCCTAGCCGTACGTATGCGCGAGTAGGCGTTGGAGACCCTGCCCGTATGTACGTACATGGCCGTATTTTCTTTCTTGCACCTTGGCCATTGTACGTACGTGTACATGCTACGTGCGCGCCTCTACTACGACACATGCGCGCCTATACTAAGACACGTGTGCGCCTCTACATTGACCAGTCTGTACATACATATTCGCGACTAGAATGACCACGCTACGTACGCTTCGACCAGGTGGGTCCCGACTATCAGGCACTTCCTTGCGTGCGAAGATGTAGCTGGTGGGTCCTAGCAGTCAGGGGGGTGAATCGTTTTTTTTTGCCCGGACGCACTTCCTTGCGTGCGAAGATGTAGCTGGTGGGTCCCAGCAGTCAGGAGGAAATGCTTTTTTCGTGAAATACGGTGGCCCATTCGGTGGGTCCCTACTGTCAGGTGGAGGAATAATTATTTTGCGCGTAATAAGGAGGCACTTCATTGCGGCCGCCGTGGACCCAACTGTCAGTCTCTTTACAGTACTCTTCCGATGGAAGTCGTTCCTTGACCATGTTGACCATGCCGTGCCGAGAGCACCGGGGCAGTTGATGACAGTGAGGCCTAGGAAGGGGACGAAGCGGAGACGGGGAAGGCGCGGCAGTGGAAGCCCGCGCAGAGAGGAGTACGAGGGTTTGCTGGTTCGACTGTGGTGTGAGGCTGCTGTCGTCGCAGAATAACAGGGGGTGTGGGTGAGTAGAGGGATGGCCCGGCCAGCGGTGGGAGTAGTAGGGGGCGGTGAGGCCTCCGCGGCATCACAGCCGGCCACGGGAGGCAGGAGCACGCGGCATGACCGGCGCTGGTTTGGGCGGCTGGAGCAAGAAGACCAGAGGTTGAAGAAGCACTACGGCCGTTGGATGGACATCTTACGGTCACTGGAGCTAGAATCGTTCATATTGACTAAGTTGACAAAGCCCTCCGTCCCCGTCAACTTAGTTGGCCCACAAGTCATCCTCCCACTATGGTGGGTCCCAGCTAGCAGGGGGTATTCATTTTTTTATGCGTAATAAGGAGGCACTTCCTTGCGTGCGAAGATATAGCTGGTGGGTCCGACCTGTCAGTGGGGGGAACGTTTTTTTCGCGAAATACAGAGGCCCTTCCAGTGGGTCCCAGCTGTCAGGTGGAGGAATCATTATTTTGCGCGTAATAAGGAGGCATTTCCTTATGTGCGGCCATGGACCCAGCTGTCAGCCTCTCCACGTACAGTCCACGTCCGATGGATGTCGTTCGTTGACCATGTTGACCAGGCCGCACCGAGAGCACCATGGCGGTGGACGATGGCGAGGCCTAGGAAGGGAATGACACGGAGCCGGGGAAGACTTGGCAATGGTTGCCCATGCGGTGGGGAGTATGAGGGTACTGGTCCGGCTGCCGTCACTAGAAAATAACAAGAGGTGTGGGTGAGTAGAGGAATGGCCTGGCCAGCAATGAAGTAGGGTGGGGCGGCGCGGCCTGTGCAGCAGCACAACCAGCCATGGGAGGCGGGAGCAGGCAGTCCCACCGGAGCTAGTTTGGGCGGCTGGAGCAAGAATATCAAATATTGAAGAAGCCGCATGGCCGTTGGATTAACATCCAACGGTCACTGCTGCTAGAATCGTTTGTGGACTAAGTTGACAAAGCCAAAGTACACGTCAACCTAGTAGACCCACAAGTCAGCCTCCAAATATGTCCCAAACAACATACAACCCGAAATTTCTAGCCAGATTCAAATTAATTTTAAATCTAAATATACCTTAATTTAAATTCAATGAAATTTTATCCGTACAAAAACAATGAAATTTAAAATATCAAAATCTGAAAGAAAACAGTATTTTGGAACTAATTGCATGTTTGCTGTATTTTTTCATTTTACGGCCCATTTATTATTACTTATAGCCCATTTCTTATTACTTATATCCCATTTTCTAGGCAAAATGCATCCCTCGTCGTCTTGAAAGATTTCTGGCTCAGCAAGGCGTAGAAAAGCAAGTAGGCCTACATTGGTTATTCTGCAAAAAAGAAAATAGCTGGCTAGCCATTTTCAGAAAGGAAAAAAACAAACTGGGCTGGTCATGTGCTAAACATATGAAATAAAAGCATGGGCTAGATGGGCCATGGGTCCCACACAACCCAGTTGATACCCTTCTCCATCCCGAAAAAACAAAATTACTGCGCGCGTTGCTGGGTCCCTACTGTCATCCTCACCATGTACAATCATCTCCTTATTCCTCTCGGTTGTTGACCATGTTGACAACACCGGAGGGCGGTGCCGCGGCAAGCGAACGAAGGCGGAGGGCGTGAGGCCTCGGACGAGAACGAACATGAGTCGGGGAAGATGCGCAGAGTTTAGAGTGCGATGTGGCCACGATGCGTGCGCGGCAGCACAACCAGCCATGGGAGGCGGGAGAAAGCGGTCCCACCAGCGTTGGTTTGGCTTTGGCGGCTCGAGGAAGAAGAGACTGAAGAAACACGATAGATGTTGAATGTCAATCCAATGGTCAAGGTTGGCACAATCGTTTGTTGACTAAGCCGACACCAAGTAGCATACTTTTTTATATATAGGAAGAAAAGAAAAACTGGGCTCGTTGGCCTGATAACATTCCCGAAACTGCGACCGTTCGATCTTGTGTCACAACTAAAACTGCAAGGAAAATGCGTCTGTCTGCTGTCTTCCTCACTGGGAACGTTCGCCACATAAGTGACTAGCACCCTTGGTTTTCAACCGAGAGGTCTTGGGTTCGAGTCCCAGGAACTCTCAATTTGGTCCTCCTTCCTTCCTCGCAAAAAAGGGAAAGAAAATCAAAGACTTGGGAAGGTGTACAGAACAAGCTAGTGTACCAGTAAAGAGACATTGCCGAGTTTTAGAAAAAAGAGAGACATGCTCCTGTAGCTAGTTCGAATCCAAACCTAGACTATGAATATATATGGTGCTATGCTACTCTACAAGTAATGAAACTGACATATCCAACGTTCGCTTCTCCTCTTCTCTACTTACTCTGCCTAGCATAAGAAGCTCTGGCCACAACAACCATGTCCGCTGGCTGCTCGTCCACCTGCTCTTCAGTAGGCAAAAACCAGATATGCGCCAAGTCACCACTCGTACCATTGCCTATGGGTCTCATCACACCCTCGCCGGCACGCGCACCGCAATCGATTGCTCATCGCAACCCGCTGCCGTTGGTGTGGTGCCACTGCTGCAAATCACGCAGAGTCATCCGTCGCGTCTCAACCACAATCCTCAACCCTGGCCGAGTCTTCTACAAATGCCCGAATCACGGGGTAATAATATGTTTAAGTGTTGTTCTGCTGCTTTCAGTTGCTAATTTTTTTAATAGTTTGGTTGATGATCTTCCAATTTGATTCGTGCAGAAAAGGGAAGATTCGTGTGATTTGTATTTCTGGGAAGTTGCTGATGTGGGGGAATGCAACTACGCTGATTATTTGGTTAGCCGAGGAATCCCAATACCAGCAGGTTGGGGTGTTGGACAAGTAACTGAAGGAATGGCAGAAGAGGAAGATGCAGAGCAGAAGGTTAAAAATGAAGTTCCTCTGATCATGGCCAAGCAACAGCTGCTGAACGGCCTTGACAACAATGAGGACATGAAAGAGCTTGTGAAGATAATGGGCAAAATCGATGTGCTCTGTAGGATGATTGTCTCTTTATTTGCAGTGTATGTAACACCGTGATGTATTCAGTGGCTATGACATGAGCACTTTGCTGAAACTAGTAATGAATGAAACCCGTGTAGCAGGCTGGGCGTAGTGTTGTGAACATCTAATGATTTCTATTAACGGAAATCAGGGGGTATCCCCTTTTTCTCATAAATAAAAAAATAGCAGGGGCCTTGTCGGGTCAGCTTTGTTCTAATTCGAAGACGTCGAGCAAATTGCAGTCCAACATCAAACTATGTCATCAAATTCAGGTTTCACAGCCAAATATGAGTACAACTAAACAACAATGTCATCATGTTTTAGTTGTCATACAATCACCAAATATAAATCAGCATACATAACAAGTGATGTTCTCACAGCAAAATACTAAACAACATGTTCATCAGGTTTCAGTTGTAATAGCAAACACAATTTCACATAGTAGATAAAAAACGTCTTCTGACAGGCAAATGCGACAAAAGCAATGTAATCATCATCCGCAGCAGCAGCGTCAACATCTTTGCCATGTGTATCAGTCTGAATCGTAATTCCCCACGGTGTCATCTTCTTCTTCGTCCTCAATGTCCTTGAACGTTGGCTTCTTCTTGATAAACTCTTGTATGTCCACAGCACGACATGCAATCTTTTTGCCGGCGGCATTGACGTGATGGTTCTCAAAGATATTAGGAACATCTATGTTATCTTGTACATCGGGAGCAGTGTAAGCATCATCTTGTTGTGCAACTTCATAAACGAATTCCTCTGCTCAAACCTTTGTAATACTCTCCAGTCATCGCTACGTGAAAATGTGTCTTCCAAGAAAAATATCTGTGTTGCTTGATTTGCCAAAATAAAAGGCTCATTGGTCTGGTACGCTGCCTTGACATTGATGGTTTGAAATAATCATCAGCTCTGGGTTTTGCGATCCTGGAAAACAAGTTATACCAACAACAGCACAACAGAACCACACACCGATGATCCTCGAAACTGGAGATATACTGCAACTGAACAATGTATGTTATGTTAGCATACATTTCAGTTGTCTCTGTCATACGTATCCATGCTCATGATGGCACTGTTTTGTGTCTTCCTGCCTTCGTCTCGTGCAAGGGTGTTGTAGCGCACATCTCCAACAACGCAAGATTCATAATGTCTTACCCGAGTATCAGGACCCATTGCTAGTGAGTAAAGGGCATCATCAACTGCCTACCCATCCTCCGGCATCTTCTTAACCTATGGTTAGAAAATAGACAAGCTGATCATCTTATGTACTCAATATATTAAAAAAACTGACAGTGCAATTCAAAAGCTTACATGGCTCTTGAACCATTTCGCAAATCCTGCCATAACCAGTTTGTCAATCTTTCTTGGATTTTGCGGCAGTAACTCCTTTTTGTAGATGTTGCACAACATAGTGATTGCATCAAACATCTAATATATAAGAATGTGCTACAAGTTTAGTAGATTACGATGTATAAGCTGCAGTACTGCACTTACTTGATATAAGGTAGTATCTCAGGACAGTTATTCAACACATACCAAACCATTTTGTCCAAATATTTAGGTTTGTCCTCTTGTCGACTCTTCCCTATAACTCGAACAGAATAATTGAAAACATTGAGCCCGGGATTGTCTTCACCCACCTCTTTGCTAAGCTGATCAGCTGTTTCAATGTATTTTGAGCAGAATGTCAACGCTTCTGTAGCAATGTAGGCCTCTGCAATGGAACCCTCGGGTCTAGCTCTGTTCCTAACATAGCCCTTGAAAGTGCCTAGCCGCCTTTCAATAGGGTACATCCAGCCATACTGTACTGGACCTCTAAGTAGTGCCTCATCAGGTAGATGAACAACCAAATGCACCATCACATCAAAGAAGGCTGGAGGATATATCTTCTCAAGGTCGCATAGGATAGTTGGTATCTTGTCTCTAAGACGCTCCAAAGCATCTATCCTGATATTTCTACTGCAGAGTTCCCTGAAGAATTGTCCCAACTTTGCAACTGCTCTATATAAGTCAGGGTGACCCAATCCTCTAAGGATAACAGGTAAAACCCTTTGAAGTAGGACGTGGTAGTCATGAGTTTTCAACCCTTGTACCTTGTTTCCATCTGCACTAACTCTCCTTTCAGGGTTGGAAACAAATCCATGTGGGAATCTCACACATGACAGGACCTCGCAGAATTCTTTTCTTTTTACCTTGTCCAAGACATACACATCTGGTGCCATATCCCGTGGTTTACGTTCATCTTGCACCTGCAAATCCTGTCTAATACCCAGGTGTGTCAAATTAATCCTGGATTTTAAGGTATCTTTCGTCTTGCCTTCAGTATTAAGAAGTGTGACGATAATGCTGTCACATATATTTTTCTCGATGTGCATCACATCAAGATTATGCCACATATCCAAATCTTTCCAATACTCCAAGTCCCACAAAGTGGACCTGCGGGTAAATAATAATCTCTCTTCTGCCCTGCCACGCTTCCTTTTCCCACTACCATTACCAGGATGGTTTCCTGGTGTAATATGCCTGACCTTCTCTAATTCCACTTGCAACCCATCGGCGGTGAGCCTCTTTGGCGCATCAAGGTTTTCATGCTTTGCATTGAACACATGTCTTCAGTATTTTCTAGGATGCGGCTTGTCCTTGGCAAGGAAACAACGGTGTCCAATGTAACAGATCTTGCTAAGTATTGAGTATGACAGCGAATTCCTGTCACAGCGAACACATGCATTGTAACCATGTGTCGTTCACCCTGACATAGTGCCCAAAGCCGGATAATCATGGATGCACCAAATTATAACAGCACGCAGAAAGAAATCGGCTGGTGGGCTGCTATATAGGTCTCGAGTGAGAACACCCTCCATAGTTGTTGAAGTTCCTCCACAAGAGGCTCCATGAACAAATCAAAATCCTTTCCAAGACTTTTTGGACCTGGGATGAGCAAGGCCATCATGTAGTTTGATTCTTTGGTGCAGACATTTGGAGGCATGTTGTAAGGGATAACAAGCACTGGCCACATGCTATATGTGGCGCTCTGGTGGCCAAATGGGTTAAATCCATCTGAAGCTAAGCCAAGTCTAATGTTTCTCGGGTCAGCAACAAACTTTTTGTGTTTATGATGGAAGCTTTTCCACTCACTACCATGAGATGGATGGCTCATTACATTCTGATATCTGTACTCCTGGTTCCTAGAATGCCACAGTACATCCTCTCTTGTCTCAGCATCATGAAACAACCTTTGCAATCTTGGTATAAGTGGAAAATGACTCAGAACATTATGAGGAATCCTCTTCACAGCATCGCCCTCTTTCCATCTTGATGATTTGCATTTCGGGCATTCACTTAAGTTGGCATAATCCTTCTGGAATAGAACACAATTATTCTTACAAACATGGATCATATCATATCCAATTCCAACTCCATGAAGGAAATTCTTCATTTTACAATAGGTGTGTGGCAGCTCAGACGCATCTGTGAAAGATTTGCAGAAAGCAGCCAACATTGCATCGAATGATTTGTTGGTCATCCGCTCAGATGTCTTCACCTTAAGAAAGGTGACCATAGCTGAGAATACCGACAGCTTATTTCCTGGGGTGACAACCACATTGCATTGTTCCAACATGCGAGCCCACCGTTTTTCTTCTGCAGGTGAAAGTTCATGGAATGCACGAGCATTTCGTAGCATTGTTTCAATGTTGGTCAAACTCACTCGCTCCACCACCACCACCTCCTCCTCCTCTTCCACCTGAGCATTAGGCATATCAAGATGGTGATCTGCTGCTTCCACGTAGTCAATAACATTGACGTTCACAGTTTCATCATGATGAACCCACCTAGTATATGTGACCGACATCCCATACAAGTGTAGATGATTTTGCACAGTTGACTGGGGTCTTGTAACTGAATTCATACAACTGCTACACGAGCAGAGCACATATGATTTCAGACCACCGTACTCAGCTCTGATAAAGTTCATGAAGTTTTCAACCCCCTCGACATATGCATCGGAGAATCTTCGAGCAGAAGTTATCCAAGTCCTGTCCATCTGTTAGACATACAAATTAGTTCTTCTACTAGATATTATAGGAAAAACATATATGCTTTTTTATGAAGTCCAGAAAAAATACCTAGGTCGATGTCTAAAGCTATGGCAAGATATTTGGACGAGCGGATCTAAGTAATGAAATATATGTAAAGCTAATTCAGGAAACATATTTGAGTGCTAAATTATGGCAGGCTGTCTCAGCAGTCAATGAGGCCGAGCACACAACCATCGAACTATCGAAGGCCATCGCAGTAACAAAGATCGAGTATAAAACGGTGTAGAGCTATTTCACCTAACAGATTGGCTACTAGACCATGGCTATCTATGTCATAATAAATATATGGCAGGATATTTTAGCAACTAATCGGCCTTGTCATGCCATCTCAGCTAAGCAGATTGAGTGCAGAACAGGGCAAGGAAGCTTCTTACGCAGAGCATATTGACTGTAAACTACTTCGGCAAACAGTGAGATTAACAGCATTTATCAGCTAACATTCAGCGCTACACCGACATGAACGGTGCCTCAGTCTAGAATGCGTGTACCGTGGGAGAAGCTGAGCGCCGTGCGTCTCCACACGAACGTCGCCAGCGGTGGCGGCGCTGACCATCGTGCGCCTCCACAAGAACGTAGCCAGCGGTGGCGGCGCGGCTAGAGGACGATAGTCTACGAAAGCATACTGTGGGAGCGAGAGGATCACCGTGTGTCCCCTTGATGAACCACGATGCCGACGTATCGGCGCGGTGGGGAGGGCGGCTTTGGCGGAGCGAATGGAGTGGAGGGG
>NC_057807.1:437170020-437179243 GCF_018294505.1 Triticum aestivum | reverse complement strand
AGGGGGATGGGGGGAGGGGGGTTTGGGGAATATTATTGGCTAGTTGGCCGAAGGGCGGTTGAATCGGATTTGGGGGGAATTTTGGGTGTGGGGGGGGATTTTCGCACGGTGGGCGGGGGGAGTTTGGCGCATGGTCGGTTTCTCCAAGTGCAGTCCTATGTGTCAGTGAAGAGGCAAGCCGAAGCGCATTCTGTTTGCGTGAGCCGTGTGTAGGATCGAACGTGTGTGGGGTGCAATGCGATCGCGACAGGAGTGCTGTGAATGTACCGCCTTTTATACTTTTAAACTAGGTGCTTCGCCCCCTCAAAAAAATTCGTTGCTTCACGAGATCCATCGATACTACTACTAGTAATCCGGTAATCCCAACTAAAACGGTGCGGCAGGGTCTTTTCCTGCGCGATATGCTGGGAGGTTGGCTTAGTTGGGTTTTTTAGGACAAGTAATGCTACACCTACGTAATCCCAGTTACGTAATTAACGTAATGTGAAACGTGTGAGCTATTGATTGTAGATTGGGGGAGGGAGGGGCCCACCACCATGAAAATCAGGGGAAGAGAGAGAGAGGAAATTTACGTTAACCCTTTCATAGGTTCCCGTAGATGTAGAAAGATGTGAAATGCGTGAATGTGTAGTGGACATACTATTGGAGTGTCTAAGATAAATTGTGTATGTATAGACCCTATGTGTTTATTTTACTTCGCATGTTAGATTTGTCTCGGTTCAATAAAAAGCAGAGTTGGTGATGATGGTGTGCCTGTCATCCTACAATATAGGCCGTCCGATCTATATCTAACAGATAGGAAGGAAACTATGACAATTTACCCGCACTCCTCTCCACATTTGCAGATAAGGCTTTCCCTCGTTCATCATTTTCTCCCACAAGATCTTGATCTTTCGTGCAACGCACGGGAATCTTGCTAGTACTCATACAATATACTATATAATTGTGAAAGTTCATATACACTGGCCGAGATTAATTCAAACACGGCAGATTTTCATTACATTTCGAACTTTTATAGGACAGAAAAATAAAAGAAACCCGACCCTAAACCTATTCTACGGCGGCGACCAACATCCTCCATCTGCGATCTCTATGCACAGGGGCGTGGTTCAAGACCCATGAAGTGAAGGTGCGGTCTCCGACGAGGAAGAGTAGAACACGGGATACAAACCGGCCAGTTGGCACACCATGCCCGGCCACCTCCCATGCCCTACTCATCCTCGGAGGAGTCCCGACCTCGGCGGTGCCGGACGTTGGACGTTGGCAAGTAGGATGCGTGGCTGACGGTGCTCCGGTTATCAGCCGCCTGTGTGGCCACCGCTTGTGCGGTCGCGTCCGCGTCCGGCTACACCGCTATTGCGTCATGAGAGGCGACTTGAGCGAGGGCGGCGACCTCGAGCTTCATCCCTGAAGACAAGCTCTCCCGTAGAGTGTTCGCACTTGCGGTCATGGCGGATGTGGTGCCAGGTAGGAGGACGATGCGCTATGGTGTGGAGGTTAGCTGGGCGTTGCTGCTTTAAGTAGCGCATTCCGGTGAGGCCAAGTGTCCGGGTGCATCATTAAGTCGTCGGAGTTGGTTCCTCGGGCACCGAGCCTCTTAACAACGACATATGAATGGACGACATGAATGCGGGCAGCTGGTGCCGGCTGGGAACACACCATGCGATGGCGCGAGGGACGAGGGTTTTGGTGTGCCAGGGTAGTCAGCTGCGGTCATGGCAATGTTGGAGATGCCCTTTGCTCACATGCAATCCCCGCATGTCATTGAAAAGCAAGACGACCCTGCATGGTCTCAGGTCCTGAGGATGCAGTTGGCCACGCTACACCACTCCGCGGACGCGTCGCGGCGCCCCGTGCATCCTCGATGAGTCGGGTGTTGGGGTGTGTTTGGATTGTGGCCAAAGTGCACCTTACCAAAATTTTGGTCATGACCCAACGATTGGTCTTTGTTTGGATGGTTGCCATTTTTTGGCATGCCAATGAACTCTAGCCAACTATAGTTCATTTTTCTTGCCAATGTTGGCCAAATCATGGGCAACCAATACCTCAACCAAAATTTTGGCTACCCAATGCTTTGATGGGGCAACCTTGGGCACAAACCAAACATACTGTTGGTCGTGCCACAACACTAATGCCACCCTCGGCACACTGAAACCGACCGTGTCTAGTGACAGTATGAGTGTGTCGCTCACCGTAGTCACCGTGTCCAGAGGCGGTGCTGGAGCTGCGCCACGTTGTTAGCCCCAACGACCCACATGAACGGTTGTTAGTGGCGAGGAGGTAGTGGGCCAGCTCCTCCATTGGACTAGTCTGCGCTACGTCGTCCTGACGGGTGTGCCCCACATGTCGGTTTCCCTGTTTTCCAGGCCATATTCGAGCGTCAGTACTCCGCATTGCACATTAGGCCTTTCACTATGTAGGCCAAGCGAGACAACTTATTGTTTATTTGAGCCGTTCAAGTATAATCATGTGGCATTTGCTTATTTCTCATTCCTCTCCAACCCTCTTCTCCATCGATCATGTCACCCTCCGGTCGAGTCCATCCTCCCGCATGCCTCATTTGAACATTCCGCCGAGTATCATTCGCATGTACCCGCCCTAGTCCTCTTTCAATCGATCTCCAGACCCCGAGATGAAATCGAGAGAGAATGAGTGGGGGCACGTGATACCTAAGGCGGATTCAAAATTTTGAACCGGTGATCATAGCATCCTCAAATCATATATAAAGGGTATTCAATGTTCATTTCGTTTTTGAACGTACAATATACTCCCTCCTATCCTTTCTAGTTTACATATAAGTTTTTTTGTGTAGTCAAAGTATCTCTACTTTGATAAAAAAAGTATCAACATTCAACAATGCCCAATCAATATTGTTAGATTCGCACGTACTCCTAGATTTGTACTCAAAATGGTTTCCAATTTGTTTTCAACCACGTGAATGTGCTTGTTCTCGCGCATGCTCTTCCTACTAGGATTTCGCCACGTATAGCCAGTCCAATAGTAACTTTTTAAGCTCCCTGTCCAATAGTACACGTGGAGTACTGACAACATCTGTACTAGAGTATGCAGTGCTCATAGTAGTACTCCCTCCTTCCATTTATATAGGGCCTATGTGGAGGAGAGAGATGTGAAAAAGTAAGGGGAGTGAGCTCTCAAGCAAGAGCCTTAGCTATATACACATTCCTAGTTAAATACAATAAATATGAAGAAAGAGATAGAGAGGAGATGGAAAAAGTATTAATACAATAGCCAACCTTATATACTTTTTTGCAGGAAATAGCCAACCTTATAGCCCACACTACCGTATGAGTGCATATAATAGATGATGGCTATAGATGACATGGCAGTCCCTCATAGCCATCGACTGGCTATATTATTAACCATGCTCTAATGCGTTTTTAAAACCGCATTTGACTATTGACAAGATTAATAGTACATGAGATGTATAATGTGAAAATTATATCATTGGAAACTCCTTTCACATACGAATTTAACCGTATGCTTTGTGTAAGTTGCATGTCATATATTATTACTCTAACATTTGGTCAAAGTTAGCCTCGAAAAACGCATTAGGCCCTGTATAGTAAATGGAAGGAGGGAGTAGTAGTGGAAGTGGATCCTCTGGCGTAGGTATCCCTGCCTTACCCTCCCTTTCGGTCACTAACTGGCGGAGCCCATGCTTTCTAGGCCCCGCATGTCAGTTAGTCAATGGGTTCAGCCACGTCAGGGGATCCTCATCTGTAGTATACTCCGCATAAAATGGAGGGAGTGGTAGTATAATAAATGACGCGGGCGGGGGAGGGGGAGGGACGTCGGTTTGCTCTCAACTGCGGTCCCACAAGCGAGCGAAAATGCAAGACTAAGCGCGTTCCATTCGGTGAGCAACGTGGAGGGTCTAGCGTGCCGGGCTGCAACGCGAACGCGACAAGAGCGATGTACAGTCAAAACCGATTGATCGGTCGTCACCGGAACCACTATTCACACCAGAACCTTCACTGCTCGGCCTACGCCAGCCACTACCCTAAAACCACACCTAATCTCCAGCCCATTCCCCCACCTTTTGATCCCCTAGCCCGCATCAAGCATCCCCTAGTTCGCCGGAAAGCCATGGTGCACCGCAAGATCACTTACTATAAGATGCTGACGCCGGAGCGCCACACAGAAATCACGGCGGTGGTCGGTGCCACAGACCTCCGTTCCCAAGCTCGCTTTGCGGCAGGCCAATCCCCGAGTTCTCTGGAGCCAAGCTACGAGGAGGAGGAAGTCGATCCAATGTTCATGGCAGAGGTCGCGGTGCAGAAGGCCCCCGATGGGTATGAGACGATGGACATCGACTTCGTGCCGGCGTCCGAGTCCCCCATGGTGCAGGCGGACCAGCGGTTCAACATGGCGATACTAAAGGAGGACTGGGAGGCAGAGGCTCAACTCGACGCGGAGCGCGCGCATGCCGCTGCCATCGAGGCTCTCCTGCAGGCGGAACCGGATGTTGTGGATGTGAACCGGGCGGCGGAGGCTCAACTTGAGGCGGAGCGCGCGGATGCCGCTGCCATCGAGGCCCTCCTGCAGGCGGAACCAGATGTCCTGGACTTGAACCAGGCGGCAGAGGCTCGACACGACGCAGAGCGCGCGGATGCCGCTCTCATCGATGCCCTCCTGCAGGCGGAACCGGTCGTCCTAGACTTGAATCAGGCGGCAGAGGCTCGACTCGACATGGAGCGCGCGGATGCCGCTGCCATCGAGGCCCTCCTGCAGGCGGAACCAGACGTCCTCGACTTGAACTGGGCTGTGGTCTCGTCCGTGCAGAGCGCCCGCACGCTCCGCGTGAATGAGTAGCTGGAGGCCGAGGACAACCACGGTGCGGAGACACACGTCGGCAGCTACGGCTGGTTCACGCCGGTAGCCAAAGACGACGAGGCCGTCTCGTTCCACGAGTAGTGATAGTTTTTCTTTATGTTGTTGTTTTTATGGATCTTTTGCTGTGTAAAAAACATATATTTGTTATGCAAGTCGTCTGACTTGGGTCAGTCTACCATTTCAGGCGGTTGGATGAATATCCTACGTCTCCTAACCCTTCTTTCCTTCTTCCTCACCTCTTCTTCTTCCCCAACAAACCACCGCATGGGCCATACGGATACTCCCCAACATGCGGTTGGATAAACATACTCTATGAACGAAAATTATGTGTCAGCGGTAGGATGGCTGAGTTTGGTTTGTTCACATGCGTTAGCACGTGTCATTGAGGGTGCGTTCCCTTGGTTGGGTTTGCGGCGTGCAGGAGCGACTGTGTGAGGGTGCGGTGCGACCGCGGCGTGCAGGAGCGACCGTGCGAGGGTGCGGTGCGACCGCGACAGCCGTGCGCAAGTGTACCTCCTTATCATTTTGAAAACTTTAGGCAAGCTTGGCAAAAATGTGTGGCGAAGTTTGGCAATGCAAGGCCTAGACCCAAACAGGATAATTACGTATGTACTAGGAGTACTAGTGTTAAAAAAGAAAGGTGGGGTCTTCGCAGGATTTAATCGATACAAATCCTCATTTCACATTTCAATTATTGCGTATTTTTTTCTCCAAAGACCAAAGATCTAACCATCTCACTCCTCATCGCTTGATTAATGCAACGCCATGCAAACCAACCTTCTCACTTCCGCATGCATGCAGGGGATATTAATGTCCTTGGTTGCTAGTACGAGGCAAACCCCATCAATTTTGCCTCGATTAGTGTTAGTGGCCTTTTGCAAATTGTAATTTTGATATACTGGCCTTGTGTACAAAAAATGGAGGTAGTAACTATATTTGACTTCCTTCCCCATTGCGGTGACATCGACGATATTTTTTTTGTGGTTTGGCGAAGTGCGTTTGACGGAGAACACCATTGAGGGAGACCACGGTAAGTCGTTCGCAAGTGCCGCCTGCAAGCCGAGACAACCGCCTTATTTTCATCCAGGAAGTCCGTTGAACCAAAGGACTAGTACTACTAGGAGTACACAATAGCGCCGTCCGTCCAGCTTAGTGCGGTGAGATGGTTTCTCGAAGAACACAATGGAGAAGCGGAGTTAGCGAAGAGTGAAATGATGGTTGCTTCGTCCGTGCTTTTGTGATTTGACGCCTCACTGCTTTGTGATTTGTGATAGAAGGGATAGGGGAGTAGACTCTATGCTCTATACTGTACTACATGCGTCCAAGCATGGGAGAAAGAGGAGAGATGTTGCATTTTTCTATTCCTTCAATCAATCAATCAGGGAGCTTTGGTTCCATCTTTTCGGCTTTGGCAACACCGTCCACAATGGTTCCCAGGATGCCAAAAGCTATTTTCACATTTGGCTACACATTGTGGATGCCCTTAACTGTACCACTTGGTTTTGCTCCTTTGTGCTATCTATACAAATCTCAATTATATTGATCTAAAAAATTATAGAATCAAGATTAGTAAAAAGGAGGTAATTTTGCCGCGCGAATGGTGGGGGAGGTTTCTTATTTTTAGAGGACATTGTCCTGGCGGTTTGCTAACATGCGGTCCCACATGTCAGTGCTTTACCAAGCCAATCCGCGTCCCACATGAGGCAGAACAACGGCAGAAGCAACACGTGGTTAAGTTGAAGAAGATGAGGGAGAAGCGGATTCAACAACGAGTGAAATGATGGTTGCTTCGTCCCTCCAACTTCTTTTTTAGCATTATTACTTCGTCCCTCCGACTTAACTGCGGGAAAGGTGCAACTTTGTGATTTGACGCCTCATTACTCATTACTACACCGGCGCCATGACCGGGGTGCTTCACCCCAGCTGCTCTGCACTGTATTCCGGTATGGCACGTGGACCCGGTAGCTTGATGTCCCACATGTCGGCGGAAGGGACTAGAAGATTTATGAAAGCGAGCGCTCCACTCTTACGACAGAGGAGTACACGACACGACGGCCCAGTGAACTGTCACTTGTACTGTATAGTACTATAGTTTTGCTGTTTCGCACGATCCATCGATACAAATCCGATTAAACAGGAAAGGGCGGGATTTTTCCCGCGTGGTAGATGATACTGGCCATACATTTCAAAGGCAGTTTTAATGTATGCAAACTGAATAATTAAGGCCTTTCCCAGTGCTCCACGGTGTACAGGTGCTAAAGATGCCACATAGGCAGAAAAATGATGTGGCAAAGCAATTAAGGAGGAGAGAGAGAGGATTATGGTGACCCCAACAAGAACCAATGCTAAGCACGTGAACCTAGACAAAAAGACTACCAACCAATACATGAAGGAGTTTTATTACTAAACAATTAAATAGAGAAGGCTTAGCTACAAAACCTAAGCACCGATGCATTGGGGACATTAGTTGCTAAGCATTTTAATGCACTTAGCACCCCACTTTAGCACCAATGCATTGGGAGAGGTCTAAGTAACAATATGATATCTAGTAAAACTAAAAACACATATGATTTATTGTGTTAGAGTGTATTAGTAGTGCTGTATTGCATAGTTGTTAGATGTAACATGCGAGAACGTGTAGAGATGTAGTTTTGGAGGGCCTACAGAGAGAAAAGCGTAATACTGTCACCGAACTTCAGAATAAGCTAATTACGGTCACTATATACATTTTGCAGTGATTATACGGCCACTTGCTCACGATTCAACATCGGATTGCACTCTGTTGACCGGCCAAATAGTCTGCATGGTGCCATGTTGACTAGTTAAATTGACCATGTTCCTTGTGGGTCCCACCTGTCAGTTCGCATAGGGAAAAGGTCAGATAAACACAAATTTACGCAGGCGCGACAAGACTCCAACCCGTGTGCGGGAATCACCTGGTTGTGTATGTGTTTGGCAGGGCCTGATGTATGCGCATGCACGTGTAGGTTGAGCACTTGAGCGTGAGAGTGTGTGTTGGTCGTGTGGTGTACTGGTGTGTGCATGCATGCGTGCATGTGTGTGTGTGAGTGTTGTGTGTGTGCGTGGCTGCGTGTGTACGTGTGAGTGTTGCGTGCATGCATGGGTGCATGTGTTTGTGTGAGTGTTGTGTGCATGCAGTTTGTGTGCATGCGTGCGTGTGTGTATAATCACCACACCAGCTCCTGTGTGTTAAAACAGATGGCTCAACATACCAATACAAGGCCATCTTGTCCGCTGTGCCCGCGGTCATGACTTCGAACCACCGTCCAAATATTTTTTTGTCGTTTGTTTTCATTCTTACTAGCAAGATGCCCGTGCGTTGCACGTAACATCAAGATGCATTTGTATGACTAGTTTATCTTGTGAGAGAAAATGATGAACGAGGGAAGGCCTTATTTGCAAATGTGGAGAGGTGTGTGGGTACCTTTTTGCAAAATTGCCATAGTTTCTTTCCTATCCGTCAGATATAAATCGGACGGCCTATATTGCAGGATGGCAGGCACACCATCATCACCAACTCTATTTTTTTATAAGAGTGTATATCCGTCAGATATAAATCGGACGACCTATATTGCAGGATGGCAGGCACACCACCATCACCAACTCTGTTTTTTATACGAGTGTATTTTATAAGAGTGTAGATGTAGAGTAGATACAAGCCGACAGGTGGGCACGATGGTAGTGAGATAATGTGATGCAACACTAGAGGTGCCACGTGGAGCGTTTAACTGGTCAACTAGTCATGTCTTGAGCAAATACAGAGTTGTACGGTGAGCCCGTGACTGTATAATAACCACTAAACATAAATGGTGACCGTAATGAGTGGATTCTGAAGTTCAATGTACATATCGTGCTTTCGCTTCAAATACAATGATCATCATTGCATATATCGCGAGAGAAAGATGAAACATGCGTAAATTTTCTGGGGGCTTACTTTTAGAGGACCTGGAGATAGTTTTGTGTGCATACGTGAAAGGGGCGTACAAGGGGGGTATGCGATGGAGAGAGAGATGCTCTTCGTTTCTCTTTATTATGACTGACTTTGTATATAGGATAAAAATATACAAATTCACAATGCGGAATAAATATCATTGTGGGCACCATGCAATGCAAATTAGCGTTCATACTCCCCCATATAACTTTGTAATGTTGTATATATGTAGAAACTCTAAAATAATTTTTTGGCCACACTTTATCCAAAAGGAATGTTGTATGCAAAATAAACGTGAAGAGAGGGCTTTTTAGATCAATGGGGTACGTGAGGTAACATGTGTGAATGTGTAGTTGATGCATTTGGCGGGGCCTAGAGAGGTATGTGTGTGTATTACATATTTGAGAGAGGCATGGA
>NC_057807.1:437163267-437169739 GCF_018294505.1 Triticum aestivum | reverse complement strand
GGGGGCATGGGAGAGATAGCATGAGAAATGAGAGTGGTCTAGAGAGAGAGAGAGAAAGACGAATATGATGTCACGACGAGAGATTCCCTTCCCTTGAGTGTGTATATGCAAGGGGGGAGGGAATAGAGGCACCAGGAGAAATGTTTTGTGTGTGTGTGTGGTGTTTGTGTTGGTATGTGTGGGTGTGAGAAGATAATGAGACGTGGGGGCAGAGGGTGTGTCACCGCGTGAGGTCCGGTGGGTCGAGGTGAGGCCCTTCGTTCGGTTCCGTCCTGCGCCACATTGGTCGGCCCATGACGCATTTAGGAAGACCCATGGATGACTAGTTGTACAAGACAAAGATAGCAGAATTGTGAAGGACCCTGTGTCCACTGACAAAGCCGACTAGGATTTGTAACCCTAGGTTCTCGGACTAAGGTAACCCCTTTATCTCTGATATTACTATTCATCCAACCTAACTTTAAGGGGCATCTTACAGAATGCTCTGCTAGAATCATACTCGTCGATTAGGAAGAGAGGTGTGAGACAATGCTTGAGAGACAGGCCTAAAGATAATGTGCGTACATGAGACACGTAGGTAGGTCCATGTATATAGAAAGGGTCAATGGGGATTGTGCGTGTGTATGATTGCGAGAGGAAGAGTGCTTGTGATAAAGGTTAGTGAAAACAGTTGTAAATGGTTAAGAGAGGGGGGAGGGTTATATCTAGAGCATGTGAGTGCGAGAAAGACACCTCGGGAGAGAGTGTGTGAGCATGTGTGAGAGACCACCGATGGAGAGTGAAACTACACGTAAAAGACTGCTGTACACATTGATTAAAGATATAAATTGTATCCAAATATTAGGATGGTATCATGATATTTGCAATTCACGTAAGGAGCGGTCATTGATCCATCAAACATCTAGATTCTATCGAATTTGAGCATGTCTATGTTATTATTCGACACAATTGATCCACATAGTTAGTATTTTGAACTCCAAACAATGCAACACTTTAGCAATCGAATATAAACGTGAGTATAGTTCATGTTGTGTGTGTAAAGCACATTATACATATGAAAGTTACACAATGAACATTATAAATAGCTACCTATGAACTAGCATACATTTGAATTCAACTTAAGGTGGTTTATAAAAATCGAATTCAACATGAAGTCCATTCAATTATTTGAATTTGATATCATGGCATTTGTAAATCATACCTAAATTATGGGGGCACCAATCTTTGCTCTGATTTTGTACATAATAGCATATGTAGTCGTGTACAAAATATATTCAAATTTAGCTCCTCCATTCCAAAATAATCGTAGTTATAGGATTTTCAAGTGTCAAAATTTCAAAAGGAAGCGGATAATTTAATGAGGTTTTCAAACATACAAGGTCAAATATAACGTTGTCTATTTAGGTCAATCCTCATAGTTCAAGAGTTCTCTAAACGTGAATGCTTCTGTTTCAAAATTTCAAACGAAGCCAAAAGAGCCTCTACTCACCCGAAATAGCGTGAGAGCAATGTTTGGTAGTACAAGGAAATTAATTTTCTAATAACTCCGACCCGTGAAACCTACCGGCTCGACGTCCAAAGGTCCAAACCGGGGTAGGTTTGTAGCTTCATCTAGACGCCATGCAACTGCCTCCGAAAAACATTCATACACAATGGCCGCCTAAGCGCACATGCGCGTTGCCGAAATCTCTCCCGCGCACTATTTGGGACACCTGGGATTACCATCCTACCCCCGACCTGCAGTAGGTCCGAAATTTAAGAGGGGGCCAAAGTTTGTACTTTCCCCAAATTTCAAACAAGCGCGTCTCATCTTCTGTTCAAAAAAGACAAAAACAAGCGCGTCCTAGACCGAAACATGGTTTCCCCCCACCCGTCCGTTTCCCCATTCATACTCCGTGGGCGCCAAAACTACCTCTCCACCAGCCGCGAAACCCCGGCGTCCTCCGTCCACCACCCCATCCCACCCATCAACCACCACCCTCCTCCATCACGCCGGAGCCAATACCCCGACGTCGTCATCCACCGCAACCTCAACCTCAATGCCCTCCACCGCTAGTAGTTGAAGCCGAGGCCGAGCCATCCGTACCCGAGCCAGTTCAACCACGCCGTCCTACGCCTCACCGCTGCCGCTCCAACTTCGCCACCGTCCACCGCACCGAAGCTGTTCCTGCTACGCCGTCCTTCACTGCCTCGGATCTGCTTCCCCTCCGCCAATATACGGCCATGGCAACACAGTCAACAATTTGGCCATGGGTTTGTCCAAGGATCCACAACTCTCCAAAACATCGGTTCCCCCGGGAAAAACAAGAAGATCGCCGCAACATATCGACACCACACTGGAAACCGATAAGGGTACTCCTCTTCCCTTATTCATGCAAATCTTACGTATCTGCTTGCACGGTATTCATCCCACAGAAGACACTAGTTGACCGCTTCTTCTTCATACTAGATGTTCCTAGTAACTCGCGATGCACAAGGTTTCTCCTCATATACTATTTCACCTTAGCTAGAGGTCCGTCGCCCCCCTGAATTTCAATTTCTGGCCAGTTGATTCCCAATTAACGGAAGCATTCCACGGCATAACAGGTGCTAGTACGCCTATTACACCGGGGAAGCAACGCCTTGGTGTTTATCTTAGGGGCGTGTGCGGCCTAGAGCTACTAGCGCCCGATCTGCAGGTCGGCCGGGATTAAAGGGATGGCCTGGGGGGCGCTGCCAAGCACGACAGTAGTGTGAGGTCGAGGGGAGGGAGGGGCAGCGGAGGCAGGGGTCTGGGCCGGTGGTCGCTGGCGGTTCGAGAAAGATCGTCAACAGTGACTAGTGGGAGGTAGACGAAGGCCATCTGCTCATTCCTTATAGATCGTACGGTTCATTAAAAAAATCGACTGAACTATTTATTTTTAGTCGACTGTTATCTTAGATATGACCACATGTGGTGGTGTGCTGGAGGAGTACCTACATTTCCTGTGCTCATATATTACAAAATCATACGGAGTAGAATCTAATTTTGTTTGCCATGCAATGTTGTAGAGCTATCATATGTCTCATGTCATTTATTTTTCAGCCACCTGCTATCTGCTACTTTTACAGTGCACTAGTTCTGCACACACTTCACCCATACTCTCACTATTGTGTTTTTATGCAAGGGTAGTTCAGAGTCTGCCTCGAGAGAAGCAAAAAAGAGAAGAGAGAAGTTGAGCCAGCTTTCTTCGCGGTTAGGCGCAACACGTTACAACACTATAAAGGGTGCAGTGTCAGCAGATGGAGACGGTAAACATACTTCTGGAGTTGATGACCTCGCTCGCAATGAACCACCATCCCAGGTGTTTGCTTTAACTTCACGGTGTCATATGTGGTTGCATGTTCCATATGGTGTCTAGCTTGTATTCGAAAGGCCGAAGTCGGTCTTTATTAAGATAAGGAAAGATATATTTTTACATGAACCACCATCCCGTGAGCACCAGAAGACAAATAGCTAGTCAGGGCACTGACCGAGCCAATGACAAGCCCATCAAAGATAGGCATCACTTGGAAGCCAACTAAAAAGCTGCAATGGTGGCGAAGTAGCCCGCCTCCCACCAGGCTCTCAGGTCCTAGATGATCATGCTCACCACTCCAGCGGATGTCTAGCTTGTATTGCTTCCAATTTGGTTAAATTGCATCTGCTTAGCTTACACATTATACCTTTGAATATGACATGCCTTTCTGTTTTTGGTACATACTAGTACATCTGTGTATTAACCATGTTCTTACATCAAACTAATGTTCTTGTGTATCCCTCATCAATCACTTATGATGAGGCAGGCAGACAAGTGGACTACTCCTCATGTAAAGAATGCAGCGTCAGCCTCCCGACATGATTCTCAAGAAGCAACAATGCTAGATGAAGATAGTGAACGTAGCTCTGTAGTTGATTACAGCATTTCCCCTACACTAGCATCACAGGTGCTTGCTCTAACTTGGCAGCGTGATATGTGGTTGCATGTTGCATATGGTGTCTAGATTGTAATTCTTCCAATCTGGTTAAACTGCATGTGCTAGTCTGCTTAGCTTATACATTATACCTGTTAATGTGACATGCCTTCCTGTATTTAGTACATAGTACATCTGTCTATTAAGCATGTCCTTACATAAAACTATTGTTTTTTTGTATCCCGCATCAATCAATATGATGAGACACCTTTAATATATACAATGCATATTAGTTGCATCTTTCATATGATTTATAGCATGCGCTGCTTCTAATTTGTTGAAATTCCATTTATGATGGGACACTTTTAACTTGGCAGAGTCATATTGGTCGCATCTTTCAGTGGTGTCTAGCTTGCATTGCTTCTTCTTTGTTGGAATGGTTTCTGCTTAGTTTACACAAACAATTGTGAACATGCCATGTTGTCCTGTTTTTCGTACATATTCCATCCTCGTATCATGTGTTTGCCTTACATCAAAGTAGTGATTGTCGCCACTATCCATTTTTTTACGATGGCGCTCCCACCCACCCTCCCACCCTTCGGTGACTCCTCCCGGCGATCTCCCATCTCCTCCGGTAACTTCTAGATCTTCTCCGTGCATTGGTTTTGGACTTCTCTCCTCTCTCTCGGGACCCCATCCTCTATGGGTTCTGATGGCGGTGCTACTCTGCATCTGGATTTCTCTCGTGGGGCGGCTTTTGCTGATGAGGTTTTTAGATCTTCTGGCCTCTCCATCCATCCTTTGGAGGGATCACGTCCCTTCGTCCTGGTTGTTTCCTTCAGTCGGCATGATTTTCGGCTTGATGATGATTCGGTGGCTGCGACACTTGAGGCAGCTCTTGGGGGTTCTGCAATTGATCTCATGGTGACTTGCATCAAAGATAAGGTTTTCTCGTTCATGGTGTCTTGCAAGGAGGTTGGATTTCATATTGTTGATTCACATTCTTATGCCTGCACTCAGTTCAAATGTTATTTTCATCTTTGGGGCAATGGTGGGCCTAATTGGTGGCATGAGTTTTTAATCTGGAAAAGGAGTGTGACACGGAATGGATTCTTATTAGCCCTTCTAAGAGGCGAGCTTCTCTTGGCATGATGGCTATGCATAAACCTCCTATCAAGTCTGCAATCAAATCTGGTAATCCTATTCGCAAGAGGCTTTCTTTCGCCATGTTCCAGAACTATGATGTGTGCAGGGGTTATCGTTATCCGGCTACTCAGAATTGCATTGATTTAGCCTCTATTTCTGGTTATGATCTTCCTCCTAAGGAACGTGTTGTAATTCACCCCCCGTCTCCGGTGGAGCTTCAATGGACGGTGGCCTTGCCGTCGATAACTTTTGGCATGGTCGTTCCTATACGACCGTCTTCTTCGGAACTACTGGCTCCATCTACGACGCAATCTTCGGGCGGGTTAGATAATGGTTTGATTGCTGCCATGTTGGGCTCCCATGCCATGTTGGGCTCTTCGGACTCGGTTGTCACTGGTCCCTCACCTACCTGCCTCCCCAGGCCTAGTTTTTCTCCGCCGTTTGGCAGCCCAATTCCTGTGGAGCCCAGTTCTCCTGTTGCGGCCCGTACTCCAGTTGGGCCTGCTAGCCCTTCTTTGTTGGATATTCCCTCCACGCAGGAGGTGCAGGATGCTTTTGAGACCATGGTTAATGACATGGTGGACCAAGTGCTTATGTGTTCTCGTTGCTCCTTGGGGGGCCATCTGTCTGTCAGCTGCACCGCCCCCGTTGGATGTTTGGCTTGTGGAGACCCTGGTCACTCTAGGTCGGACTGCGAGTATATTGCGATGGAAAAGGGTTTATGTTGGAAACGGAAGCGTCCCTCTATACCGGATTGGCTGGTCTCTCCTTCCTGCCTTGGGAAGCACGCGCTGCCGCCACCCTTGCCGGGCTGCCCTATGACATCACCATTAACACCGACGGATTGCGCTTCACACACCCCAGTTTGTCCGCCCCCGCCGACGCCTCCGCTCCCTTCTTCGCCCCTGCCCATGGCCAACTTTGCCCTTGATCCGTAGCGCTATGTGCTAGTGGGGCATCACATCATTGATGGAGGTGCTCATCGTCTTCCTCATACTTTCGTCTCGCCTCCGTCGCCCATTGTTCGTTCGCATGAAAGCTTCATGATTGCGGAGGTTATGCCGGCTCCGCCTTTGGATCAGATTGGCCAGGTACATGAGCAGGTGGTTGAGCTCATCAACCACATGGGTTTTCATGTCCGTTCGACTCAACCTTGGATTTCTGGTATTGGATTGTTTGAGGTCAGAGATGCTGGTGAGCGTTTTGCTCTGATTCAAATGCCTCCTCAAGATCTTGGTCAGGATAGATTTGTTCGTTTTATGAAGCATGACCACGGAGAAGGTTTTTGTGGGGTCCAAGGTTTCCGTGAAGGTTGTTTAATGTTTTTAGGTGTCCCTCTTGACCTGCGTAATACTGAGAACCTAAGGGCTGCTGTTAATACTTTTGGAAAATTCCACCATTGGATTAGTGATGA